>NC_051156.1:211216331-211306331 GCF_013339745.2 Dermacentor silvarum | reverse complement strand
ACTGCGTTGCTTTGAGACATCGAATACTGCAACCTTTATTAAGAAACATGAAATGCTCATTTATCCGCTGCTCATTCTCCTGTTCGCGACACTGAACAAGTCACTGTGGTAGCCCAGTGTGTATATGGCCTTATGCTGCTGAGCTCGAGGTCGCGGGTTCGACCCCAGCCATGTGGGGGCGCTCGTGTACAAAAACGCTCGTGTACCGTGCACGCATGCATTGTGTGCAGGTTAGCGAACACCAGGTGGTCAGAGTTAATCCGGAACACCCCCCCCCCCTCCCCTATATGGAGCGCCTC
Organism: Dermacentor silvarum; assembly: GCF_013339745.2. Classification (NCBI taxonomy): domain Eukaryota; kingdom Metazoa; phylum Arthropoda; class Arachnida; order Ixodida; family Ixodidae; genus Dermacentor; species Dermacentor silvarum. The sequence goes on along the minus strand of NC_051156.1, from coordinate 211,306,032 downwards.
ATAATAAAATCGTGGTTTTGGCTGGTTTTGGCAGGTAAAAGTTACAACCCCAGATGTTAACCTAATGTTAACACTCAAGGAATTGGCGGATAACAGACAGATTAGCTGAGCATGATCGGCAAACGTTATTCCTTTCCCAAAATTATTCAGGCGATTGTGGTTCCCATGTGGCCAACGGGTCCAGCGGCTTTATTCGCACAACGTAGAATTGGTGGGAAAGGGTATAGTGAAACCTTCTCGCGTACAGAATTTGCCCATAGATCACTAGGCCACTGAGGTGCACCTCTTGTAACGCTTTTGCCGCGGAAAACTAGTGATCGGTTTCCTTGCAGGTTCTGAACGGGTGCTCAGCGTGGCAGTACCTTCGGGGCTTCTACAGGCGCCTCTACAGTGAGTGATCCTGCACCGTCTCAGTTCGCATCCAAATGCGTTTTAATCAGCTTACAGGCATGTTACGCAATTGCAATCCTTTACGCAGTGACTTTATGGCTGTACATATACACAACACGAACAGACGAAGGCAGGGGCGAAAAGTGAAGCGCTACACAGCACTGGCTGACCTGTTGTGTGGGATACAGAGCGTGAAAAAAAAATACTACAGATGCTTATAATCATTGCAAGATAATGGGCTCGCAGAAATATATAGATTTGAAGTGGTTAACAGTCATAGGTGGCTTCCATGCACATTTATCGGCGCCCACTAACGCACATATTCGCGTCCACTTCCAATCATAAGCGCTCACACACATACACGCTCACATCCTTTCCCAGTCGTGGACACTGTGACACTGCCAGTAATCCGCAATTGTTGCTTCTCCCGTCACATTTCACCGTCTCCACGTTGGAAGTCTAGGAGATTGTACGGCGGCGGCAGTGAAAGCTGGTGGCGTTGTTCAGGCGGCGTCGGGTGTTAAATCGTCATATATAAGAACTGCTAACAAACAGACCATTAGTAGTTGTGAAGAGTGTGAGAAGTCGCTTGTACAGCTTCGCTTTGATGTATTAGTTATTTTCATTACCTGAGGCATTTCTTCGTTCGAGGGTTCCGCGCTATCCCAATTCATCAACTGCCGTAGCACAAAACGGGTGAATGCTAGTACATGCGTAACGCGTGGCTTTTCGCATATTAACAAGGAGGTTAAAGAATTACATGCCACACACGCAAAGGGATACTTCTTGTTTCTGGGGTGTCATGTGCCAAAACCAGTTCTGTTTATGAGGCATGCCGTAGTGGAGGGCTCGGGTTATTAATTTTGACCACCTGGCGTTCTTTAACGTGCACTATACAACGCAAGCACGCAGGCGTTTTTGCATTTCGCCTCCATCGAAATGCGGCTGCCGCGGAAAAGGATGCTTATTAGATGCGGAGCATCTTATAGCGGCAGCCTGTCCCGCGGCGTCGTCGGCGTCGGCGTCCGTCCGCACCTCTCCTCATTCTCTCCACGCCAGCTGTGTGATAACGCCTCTCTCCTCCTCTCCCCCTCTCCGCGCCATCTGTTCGATAACGCGCATCTCCCTCCGTGTCTTCATCCGCCACTTGTGCGATAGCGCGCGCATGCGCGCCTCTCTCTCTCCTCCTCCTCCCCGCGCCAGCTGCTTATATAAACCCGGTGCATGCGCCGCTGCCTCAATTGCTGCTTCGGTTTAGTCACGCTGCGCCGTCCGATGCGCTGAATGGACGCCAATGAATCTGTCAACGAACTGTCTGGCACATCTTCAAACAGCAGCAGCCAGTTCATTAACAGAACCGCGAGCACCTCTGAAGACAAGGCTGCGCAGAGAAGAGCTCGCGACGCAGAACGTAAACGTCGGCGACGCGCAGCGGATCCAGATTCAGTTCGCCAACGCGAAGCCGCTTCGAAACGTCAGCGTCGAGCAGCGGATTCCACACTTCGAGAACGCGAAGCCGCTTCGAAACGTCAACGTCGAGCAGCGGATCCTGAGCTTCGAGAACGGGAAGCCGCGTTGGTTCGTGAACGTCGAGCAGCAGAACCTTAGGTTCGGGACCGTGAAGTTCAACGTAAACGTACGAAGCGAGCGGCGGAACCCGACCTTCGAGAACGTGTAGCCGCGTTGGTTCGTGAACGTCGAGCAGCGGATCCTGAGCTTCGGCAACGTGAAGCAGCGTCGGTTCGAGAACGTCGAGCAGCAGCACGGCGTTCACGCGATGTGATGGTGACCAACGCAAGTTAACACGTAATAAAAAAGTTGTCGCAGTTTCACCTGAAAGGCGAAGCATCAATTGCGATAGCAAACTTGTAGAGAGCTATACGGAGTAATGATATTAGCTTTATCAGCTGTATAAACTTGGACATGCAGCAGCATCGGCAACACGCAGAACTGTTGTCGACGCCATCGGCGTTTTGCCCGCGTTCGCTCAAAATGCGTGCGGCGTTGGTGACTGTTGCCGGAGCCTCTGATATAAATAGGCACTGCGTGCCGCAGCTAAACGTCGCCTCCCTTCCCTCCCCCTCCCCCACGGCCTCTCGCTCGTCGGAAGAAGGCGCGTTTGCTCTACATACATGGTGATTGTGAAGGAGAACAGAGACGCCTACTTCTGCAGCCCTTAAGCGAGCACGGCGCAGAACGCGCGTTTGTTCTCCGCCGTGCGTTCACTCCCCGTGAAAGACGCGCCCCTCGCCCCCTTTCACTCGCACATACAGCGTTCGGCGACGATTTCTTCTCCAAATGACGTCATACGGAACCTCACGGCGACGGCGACGCCGACGGCAGAAATCTGCTTTTGAGTGTCCATATAATTGCTATCGCAACGGCGACGGCGACGGCGACGCCGACGGCGACGCCGACGGCATAAATCTGCTTTTGAGTGTCCATATAATTGCTATCGCAATAAACAGTTGTCGCAGTTTCACCTGAAAGGCGAAGCATCAATTGCGATAGCAAACTTGTAGAGAGCTATACGGAGTAATGATATTAGCTTTATCAGCTGTATGAACTTGGACATGCAGCAGCATCGGCAGCACGCAGAACTGTTGTCGACGCCATCGGCGTTTTGCCCGCGTTCGCTCAAAATGCGTGCGGAGTTGGTGACTGTTGCCGGAGCCTCTGATATAAATAGGCACTTGGTGCCGCAGCTAAACGTCGCCTCCCTTCCCTCCCCCTCCCCCATGGCCTCTCGCGCGTCGGAAGAAGGCGCGTTTGCTCTACATATATGGTGAAAGGAGAAAAGAGACGCCTACTTCTGCGAGCACGGCGCAGAACGCGCATTTGTTCTCCGCCCGGCGTTCACTCCCCGTGAAAGACGCGCCGCGCCCCTCGCGCCCTTCACTCGCACATACAGCGTTTGGCGGCGCGCGGCGACGATTTCTTCTCCAAATGACGTCATACGGAACCTCACGGCGACGGCGACGGCGACGCCGACGGCAGAAATCTGCTTTTGAGTGTCCATATAATTGCTATCGCAATAAAAGTTGTCGCAGTTTCACCTGAAAGGCGAAGCATCAATTGCGATAGCAAATTTGAAGAGAGCTATACGGAGTAATGATAGCAGCTTTATCAGCTGTATAAACTTGGACATGCAGCAGCACCGGCAACACGCAGAACTGTTGTCGACGCCGTCGGCGTTTTGCCCGCGTTCGCTCAAAATGCGTGCGGCGTTGGTGACTGTTGCCGGAGCCTCTAATATAAATAGGCACTTGGTGCCGCAGCTAAATGTCGCCTCCCTTCCCTCGCCCTCCCCCCCCTCCCCCACGGCATTTCGCGCGTAGGAAGAAGGTACGTTTACTCTACATATATGGTGATTGTAGAGGAGGAAAGAGACGCCTACTTCTGCAGCCCTTAAGGGAGCACAGCGCAGAACGCGCGTTTGTTCTCCGCCGTGCGTTCACTCACCGTGAAATTGCGCGTCCCTGGCGCCCTTCACTCGCACATACAGCGTTCGGCGCGCGGCGACGATTTCATCTTCATTGACGTCATACGGAACCTCACGGCGACGGCGACGCCGACGGCAGAAATCTGCTTTTGAGTGTCCATATAATTGCTATCGCAATAAAACGTAATAACACCAAGTTAACAACGTTAATAACACCGTAATTATTAACGACGTTATAACGACCGCGATGCTCCGCATCAGCCCATGGTTCCCCTCGGGAAGATGGTGTAATTTTTATTGCGATAGCAATTATATGGACACTCCAAAGCAGATTTCTGCCGTCGGCGTCGCCGTCGCCGTGAGGTTCCGTATGACGTCAATGGAGATCAAATCGTCGCCGCGCGCCGCCGAACGCTGTATGTGAGAGTGAAATGGCGCGAGGGACGCGCGCTTTCACGGGGAGTGAACGCACGGAGGAGCACAAACGCGCGTTCTGTGCCGTGCTCCCTTAAGGACTGCAGAAGTAGGCGTCTCTTTCCTCCTTTACCATCACCATATATGCAGAGCAAACGCGCCTTCTTCTGACGCACGAAAGGCCGTGGGGGGGAGGGGGAGGGAAGGGAGGCGACGTTTAGCTGCGGCACCAAGTGCCTATTTATATCAGAGGATCCGGCAACAGTCACCAACGCTGCACGCATTTTGTGCGAACGCGGGCAAAACGCCGAGGGCGTCGACAACAGTTCTGCGTGTTGCCGGTGCTGCTGCATGTCCAAGTTTATACAGCTGATAAAGCTACTATCATTACTCCATATAGCTCTCTACAAATTTGCTATCGCAATTGATGCTTCGCCTTTCAGGTGAAACTGCGACAACTTTTTTTCTAAACATACTGTATCCACAGAATTAGGTAGACACGATACCAAAAGTGCACGTACGAGAAACCACGGTTGCCATTGGAGCCGAGTATATGCTGACTGTTAACATACGATATGTTGAAAAGCCCCCGGACTTGCTCCGGCTATTCTGCAAATTTCGTCTTCATACGTAATTAGCATTATAAACAACAATAATGTAAAAATTTACAGAAATTGATTTTTAACATTCCTTCATATCCTTTAACATAACTCCACAAGCAAGGCAAATATGCTTGAACTATGTTTCGACTCAAATCGTATATCAGTATGGTCAGCATAGGGGGTCACTTGCTTTTCAAAATCATGAGGCCGCAACATTCATATGGGGACGGATTACCAGCGAAGATGTTTGGGTGGCATACATGGGCTGCATACATTACGAAATCATACATTTTTTTTTTCATACGGCCCCACACTACACCGACACGAGCGCCGCCGCAGTCACCCCACCTCCCATGCATCTGCCGCAACCACGGTGGAAGAATATTATTCTTACACCGTGGCCGCAACCGATGCTGCAGCTGCGCCGCCTCATTCGACACGCGTGACGTTATAACCACACAAGCGCAGGCCACGTGCACAATCGGCCTCATTCCTGTCCAATCGTATCGTCTCCATTCCTGTCCATGATACGGACGCAAGCCGCCCAGGGTACCCCCCCCTCCCCCTCCCGCCCTGGGAGCGCATGGGGGGAAGCAGACGGGGGCTAGAGTTCAACAGATGCTTCGCTGTAAAATCGAGATTATCGGTGTCTTCTATCGGATGCAATCTTTTGAGGGACTTGTCTTCGTCAGTGCGCAAGACAAGTACCCACGTGGAAGCATTGGCCCCCTTTTTAGGGTAGCCAATATTGTATGGAACTAACACATTTGTTGCGTGCGATAACATTTAATAGCTATTACAGGCGTTTATTACGTTTTGTCTCCTTTGCAGACGAAGGATGGGTGTTCGACCTCCTGTTCGGAACAGAGTGCTGCTTCAACCTGATTTGGGACGTCATCTTGTTCAAAGCCCTTCGTAGGAGGGTACGCGTATTAGTGCCGATGGCAGAACGTTTCGAAACTAGACTTTCTCCGGTTTGCTTATAATGCAACGTAGGCATTCATTATCGAAAGAAAACAATTAACCAAACATCAGAGTATATATACTCTATGGACCTTCAAAATGTATAACATTCTTATTTGACTTAAATTGAAGCGCACTGAGACACGAACATAGAAAGGAAGTAGACAGAACAGCGCTTGACTCTCAACTGATTTTTTATTGGACAGGAAAAAAAAAAAACATTTATAAAGGTGTTCTTTAATCCGGAGTTATTGCGACATATTTCACAGTCCCTTAATTTCCTTGACATTCAAATTTGTCTCATTACTCACGTTCGTTTGTTTTGGGGGATTTGTTTGATGCGATGCAACACGGTTGTAAACAACGCATCGTGTCTTGGACGTTAAAATCAACATCACTACTACTCTTTGCGTCTTTCTGTGGTTTTATTCAATTGATGTTGAGACGGTCATAAACAGAACATTGAATGTACAATAGAGAAACTCAAACCATTGCTCAGATGGTTCAAATTTATCTAGCGTCCTCCGATATGAGGTCTCTTATAGCCGCTTTATGTCATTGAATGCCATAAACTAAGGAGACCCTCGATAAATGATAATGCAAAATATCATTTTTCTTTAGATGCCTACGCGACGGGGGCAGCGATCATTGTCGAAGAGATCTCACGGCTTTCAGTCTCGTCTCCTGCTTCCGTAAACTAAACAGATTGGTTAATCAAATAATTAATTAGTTAATTGAAAGGCATACTGAAGATATCGGCAGCATTCTTCGACAGGTGCGCTGGCGTAACGTAAGGCGCCAACCTCGAAGACTCGCTAAACTTAAGAATTTGGAATAACTCGTGCATGACTCTCCTGCTTCCTTGCTTTCCTTCGCTGCTTCCAGATGAATCCAACTTGGGCCGATCACGACCCGGTAAGTGACAATGGGGACAGAGGCGGTAAGTGTGGGCTAAGACTAGTTTATAGAAGATAATCCGGCGTAGCATCGGCGCAGGGACATTACGTTACGTCGGAGGGTTTACTCTGGTCGAGGGTGCCTGCTTTCAGTGATGAATTCTTGCGCCAGAGTGATGAACACTAAAGTTTTGTTCCCTTGTCTAAGGCCGTTCGCTAACGAGCCAGTCAGTGGGATTGCTTGGCCTCTTCGCGATGAACACCTGTCTGTCGATGCGGCGTGCTCACTCAACGACGCAGTGCGTCGTTGAGTGAGCACACCGCATCGTTCATATATCAGCACACAACTGCCCTGGGCCAATCCCGAAAGCAGTGCTTACAGACAGGTGTTCATCGCGAAGAGGCCAAGCATGCGTCGTTGAGTGAGCACACCGAGCAGCACAAATGTGTCTTACATACAGGGTCGACCACATCTAAGGTGAACACCTTATTAGTATTCAAGCCAGTAAAACTACAGCGTTTACTCCACTTCACGAGTGAAATGTTCGTTATACGATGTGTAATCATGGTGTCGATAAACACAATAATGATTTTTCGAATTATGTACTGAACGTAAGCTTCTATGATGTCTTGAATACTAATGAGGTGTTCACCTTAGATGTGGTCGACCCTGTACGTGCTAAACAATGTCTTAAACGTGCGGCACGTACGCGAAGTGGCTTAATAAGCAGGGGCCGAATTCACAAAGATTTTCGATCGCAAGTGTTCCTCAATTGCCATATGGCCGGTTGCCTCCGCTAATAATATCTCCATCATCGTAGGGTTGGCTGGAATTTATTCTCACGAGCTTATCGTGAGACCGCTTGAGCTTACTGTGAGTCCTTAGCGTAAGACATTTTTGTGAATACCGGCCCAGATTTTGTGGACAGAGTTATATTCCCACCTTGAGTCTGACCCATCTTAGGCGTGCCCGTTGAAGTAAGCAATATTTACAACGCTTTTCAAACGGTTGCCACATTTTCCGCGCAGCGCCAACACACATTAGCCGTTCCGCGAGCTTTCTTGATCCACGTCAACAGTGTGACGAACCACGCTATTATTCTTTCTCCAAACACCACCATTCATACCCCTATGCAGTATTTAGCAAAATGGATTTTTAGATCTTGCGCACCCAAAATTTCGGAGCGCAAACGACCGCGTTTACGAAAGAACGCAAAAAAAAAAAAAAAAAAAAAAATCAGGAGGAGTACAAAGGAAAGTAAGAAGGGCGTGGCGTTTTGGGTGCGCAAAGGTCCTTTTGGGCACCCGAATTTATCTGAGTGCGCAAAATATAAAACGCCATAAAAGCTTTGCAGCCATTGCGCTAGTAACAACGAGGCCCAATTCACAAGACTTTTCGTTCGTGAGAGCTATTTGCTATTAAGTGGCCGGCTGGATCCTGCTCTTACGACTAGCTTTAGCGTAAGCACTCTTTTGTGAATACAGGCCAAGAACTGTAGCCATGCACTGTGTCTCTGTGGTTACTCTGAACTCGGGGGTCTCCGAAGCTCTCCGAAGTGAAAAAAAAAAAAATAACTATAGTTTCTTTCAACTCCAAAACGCCTAAAGTTTCTCAGAACTCTCGACACACGACCCCGCGTCAGCAATGGCCACGCGCACACCTCCGTTCGAAACTTCTGGACCCGTATTCACAAAGTGCTCCTTACGCTACAGTTGTCCGTTATTAAACATGCAGCCAATCCTTATGCTGGACGTACTATTAGCCAAGGCGGACAACCAATGGCGAAGAGCACTTATGAAAGAAAAGCTTTGTGAATTCGGTCCTTGTATACATGACCTTTCAGTGAGATAAAAACTGCGTATAAGCGCTACCTTCTGTTCTTTTCTCGCGTGTAGGACAAGATAGTTCGCACACTGCTATGGTTCCTGCGTGCGACCAGCGTGGCGACGTTCTTCTGCTACGGAGCAGCTGTGTGCCAAATGTTAGTCTCCGTTAAGTATGTGAGTACAGAATTCTGAGTATTTCCTTAAAGTTCTCTAAACGAGATGCTCAGCAAAGGACTAGCCGACGCGAACTATATATATACAGTCCTTCGGTATACTGATAGTTTGGTGGACAGAAAGAAAAAGAAAGTTTTGCCCTTGCCCCCTTCGGATGAGGGGCCGAAGATCAATCTACAATTGTTCGCCTGCGAATACAATGCGTTAGGTTTGTTGGTTTTAAACGATGCGATAACAGCGCTGTAAGGGGCAAGGAGACACGAAATGAAGGCGACACAACACAGTGCCTCGTTGTGCCGTCCTCGTCTAGTGTCCCTGTCTATACAAGCGCTGGCATTACATCACGTTAGCCTGCCGCCGCGATGCGACAGTTGAGGTACGGAAATCGGCTGCTAAGCATGGGGTTGCGGTACAGATGATGTAACGCGTTATGGACAGACACATCAGAAAGAAGCAAATAGTACACACGCACCGTCTTAGTCAGATAGGGTTTCGGGTTTGCATCCCTGCCACGGCGGTCGTATGTCCTCACGGGAAGTGAGTGTTATAAAGCCCGTGTAGCGAACACCGGGATGTCCGAACCGAAAGCTTCCACAACGGCGTTCCGATACCTCCGATGTATCTACAGAACATTAAAGAAGCAATCAGTCAATCGCCAAAAATGAACTTAGAAGACTTTGGCAGTTCGAAAAAAGCATGCATTACATTTTTCCATATCGCTCCTCCTGTTCTTGGGTCGCGCACCGCGGACAACCATTTTAGATCACTTCGCTGGCTGCAGAAATTTCGGGTATATATCAGCTGAACATAATCCCACTGTCGCCATTTATCATAAAACTAAATAGCTTGTTTAACTGCATGTTCCACTCAGTGTGCTGCTCTGCATGACGTTTGCAGGTTGACTTTCATCAACTTCGCATGGACACCGATGACAACTCTACCAGCATCAGTAGCTTGAAGGCAAGCCTTGCCATATTAACAGTTCATAAACAGCTCACCAACTTGAGATCAACGCATTGCCTTTCGATAGAGTAATGAACCAAACGCCAAACTAATCATTTGTCTCTCATCATGGGCGTGTTTGGTATCAGTATCATAATTTAGGTACTCGATCTGCGCCACCCAACTTATTTATTTCTCTCGCGTTGCGTGATATACAGGTGTCGTTCCTGGCTCAAAGCGGTGCCTTCTACACGATCACTGCGCTGGCAAAGGTAAGTGCACAGAAAACGTTATTTGTATCATGAAGGAGCGGTAGATGTAGCACATGTTCAGATTCCGTAGAAGGAGTTCGAAGGGGTGACCGCGCAATACGCCACTCTTACGTATACGCTCAAGGATAAAGGTCGTACTCTCAACTCCGTTTGCAATAGTAACAACTATTTCGCCGTTAAAGTTGTTTGCGCGGCGATGTAATTTATCGTGCCGCGTGGGAGGAACTAGCGAAATCAAACTATAACTCACTTTAGAAGATGTGGACAGGACGAAGAGTATTCTAACTAAAACATACTGTTGAGCGAATTGGCCAGACATAATGCGATTTCCAGTTTTCCTCTATTGTTTATTCTTTCGTCCCTTCTCTGCTCTGAAAATACCGCTTTGGGCGAAATGCAGAATCGCCCCTGTACTGTGCTTTGGGTGCACGTTAAAGAACCTCAAGCGGTGAAAATTAATATCGAGTTCCGCACTACGGCGTGCCTCATAATCAGATCGTGGTTCTGGCACGCAAAATCCCAGGATTTACATTTTAACAACTTTAACTCGTCTTCCTTTCTGCATTTTGTACCCAGGCAGGAAAAATTTCAAGGTGGTGTCCAGCAGAAAACACTGACATGCACAGTAGGGGACAAGACAGACCACAGACCGCCTGAGTGTCGCGTGTCTTCAAAGTAGGACATCAAGGCTTTGATGGAAATAAAACTAACGACAAGCTGACGCTGGAAATTTTACAAGCCGTGGCCGTAGACGAGAGCCGGAAATCGTGTGTCAATGCGCCATAATCTCTATTAACAAAGAAGGAGAGAGTGAAGAGTAATTTGCTCAAGAAACTACTCTTTCAGTTAAAGAAACGTTGATTATCGTTGTGACAAGTGAAAAGGAGTAGATCTTTTTGTTGTTGCTGTTCTGTTTCTTTCTCATATATTGTGAGTCGAATCGAACATGAAGTGTTCATTTCCTTTAGTCCAGCGGTCTTCTTCCCTGGCGTCCATGCTAGTATTTTCTGTTGGAAGCCTTTTTTGTAATGTGCATCCAAAGAGTTCACAGAACAAGAAATTTGAAGTTGAGCCTGAGCCATATGGCCCTCCACTCATGTATGCGCACACTCATGACCACGCAGTTCGCCGTCCTCTACGGTATCTACTGCTACTACCGGCGCTATAAGGACAACGGCGACAGCCTCGACGAATCCGAGGCCATCATCGCCGACGCCAAGTCGGAGCAGCAGCCGTCATCGGCCTCCGTTCAGTCCTCGGACGGTGGCTCGGGAGGGGAGATACCGACCAGCGCAGCACGGGCGACTATGACCAGCAACACTTCCGGAAGCACGCGCACCGAGGCACCCCGTTCTTCGCATTGAATGCACGCAATAAAGAAGGTAACTACGAAATATATATATATATATATATATATATATATATATTGTAGCCTGGCCAGGTTCATTTACTGTTCAGCATTGACAGGGGGCATAATTTTCACGAGGAGCCTGAGCGCAGACCGCAAGAAAGCGGGCGCAGCGGGATTTCTTCGTTGCCTTCCGCATTTCTACTAAGCGCGACTAGCGTTCGCAGATCACCTTATGCCAGCAGAGCTATTAGCTCCGAGCGCACTTTTTCTTCCTATCTCTGTCACATTTACCTCCCTTCTCCTGCTTCACCGCACAGCTGACCTATGTCAGCCGCGCTGTAGACATTTACGGTGCGCTTAGCAGGCTTTTCTTTTCTCTTTAAAACAAGCCATCTCTCTCTTTCTCTCTCTCTCAGGGCGCGACCAGTGCCAGCGTTCATAAAGTTCTTACGCTCTAATGGTTCCTTTAAGAGCAGGCGCCAGCTGGACAGGGAAGACGGTGACAAGAATGGTGAAAAGCGACACCTTTACAGTGCTCCCAATTTCATCTCAACTCGCACATACTAATCACTGAAAGTTTCTGGCACGAACATTGTGTGCCACTTTGTGTCGCATACACAGACTCAATGACCGCACTTACACAGTCTATGTTTTGTATGTGCAGAGCCTCGTAGTGCACATGCCTACCATGGTTGGTTAGTCAAGAATCGTTTAGTTCAAAATAAACCAAGAAAGATTACATGTAAAAGATTCCAAACAAAACCTGACAATACGTAGATTGGGATCAAAAGAGAGAGATTGGAAATAATGATTTTATGATTATGAAGGAACAAATGAAAACAAACAAAACAAATCGAACTCAATTTGGTGGAAAGAAATTCAAACCTTAACGCCCGATTCTAGAGTTTAAATAGCATTGAGTCCATAGGAAGTGCTGGATGGCAGCGTTTCCGTCACTGTTCATCCGTACCTTTTCTTCTTCATTTCCTGTCATCATTCATACGCCGCTTCCTTTTTACCTGTATCGGATAGCCAAGCAGCGACATCCTCTGCTTAATCTCCATGACTATCCTCAATTTGATCTCGCTTTCTCTTTCTGTATGGAAGTACAGGAATAAGCCGTATTCCGGGTCATTCGTGCCGGGAACGCGCTGCGACGGGACCATCCGCTGGACTCCTCATTCTCCATTACTGACTCCTCCCTTCTTGTGAAGCGTTGCACAAACAGCTGTGTAACATAATTTCTTTGGAATAATTCACGTATTACATTCTTTCTACCCACTGCTGTCTGTATTGCCGTGCGGCACTGATATTACATAAAGTCATGGTGAAGGACTTGAATTAGCGATGGCGACTAGTCAATATCAAGCAGCACTAAAGATCGACAAGTTTTGGGAATTCGGCCAGCAGGCGAATTCCAGAACTAGGTTCACTATAGCACTAATGCCGCAGAGGATGCCGACGGTGGTAACATATAGTTTCTTGCAATACTACTTAGGAGTAATCTGGCACTACTGCCTAACCAAGTTAGGTAGCGCCTTTTGTGATGTTACAAAAACGGCGTGACATGGAAGGTTCGGCTTGTGCTGAATGCGGCTTGGCTAAAACACGGTCATAGATGAGCAAGAAAGCATTTCTAGGAAATTAGCCTTGCACAACGAATCTTGGTTCTCGATCCAACGACACATCTCGCGTGTATATATGCTTGGTCACTTACAATTTAGGGAGTAATCGATGAAAACGGGAAAATTTGTTTGAAACTGAGGCATATTTTTATGTTGGAAAAGCTGAGAGGTTGGCCTGAATCAAAGTTCTGAACAGCTACTCCGCATTAGGCGAGGAAAATGATTGCAAACAGAGAGAGAAAAGGGAGAAAGAAGAGTATGATTGAACGAACATGAACAGCTAAAAACTTCAGTCTCAAATCCAGACCACTATCGTGCAGGAATTGGGCGACAGCACTTAGAACATCACGTCGACGACAAAGGTACAGCCAAGGTTCCAAGAAAACCTTTTCAGACATATGTTGAGTGTGGAACTTTGAACTCTGGCAGTCATTGTCTGTCCGCAGCATACCACAGGCAGGTGTAGAACGCGTAGAATTACAAATCAAATTTTCTTCTGATTTACGGTTTATCGACACCGAATCACCGCTTGCATGGCGATCTTTGGCCATATCTGGCGCTTTCGCCACTAAACATCGCACGTCATCATCATCATGTCTCATTACAAAGCCCGCCCGGACTTCCCACGTGGCCAACCAAGTGGGGCAAGGTCCACATGAATGCCACTCCTTTTCGTAACCGGTGCAGCAAGCTCGCTTGGCTTCTCTTGATGGAAGGTGATAACTTCAGTCGCATGTCTGAATGGAGTAGAAGAAGACGGCGATGACGGTGATTCGGCTGTGCCTAGCAAGTCTCGGTAATTTTCCACAATAGAGTATAAAACAGAGCCTTAGTGGCTGTTGGAGAGAATGGGGTGGGCACCATTAAAGAAGTGCCACACTTCCATGGAATTATTGTGGGCCATGTTTCTCTTGAGAAGGGTAGAAAGTCGGCCTTGCCGGTACGACATACTGAAAGGGAAGCGCAAACAACAAGGACGCATCTGTTGTACCCTCCTTGTATCCTTGTTCTTTCTTTCAGTTTTTTTCTTTATTTTTGGTGCTTCACTCGCAGTATATCATCTTTCCCATGCGTCGGCGAGCTTATTTCCGTCCGTCGCAAGAAGCCATAGAATCAACGGAAGCGTGGCACGCAGGCAAGTTGTCAGGGCGGAATATTGCAGCACTGCCACTTTTTGAACACAAAGAACGTAGAGTCCCATTTAGTGGTAAAGTCAAATACAACGTTTGAATGAGTGCAGACCTTCTCGTCATTTCTCCGAGCCCAGCCTCTCGCCACATTTGATATATAACTGTGCACCCTAACGCGAGTACTTATGTTTTAATAACAAATAGCTGTGCGAATAAGAATATGTAATGAACGTCACATTACACGCTATGTTGCTGGTAAACTACCTATGACAAAGGTAACGCTGGTCGCTACAGAAGCGTCATCAAAGTGGCTGAACTCTGCGAGATGGATGCTAACAGGAAAGACCCGCTTTTCTACACAGATTCTTGACCAATCCCTCTTAGTAGGCACGCCCCGTAGTTGTACTCGTGGTGGTCGTCATCGTCGTGATCATCATCGCGAATGCATGCAACAGCCGTGAGGTGCTGCTTCTCCTTTTCAGGTAACGTTAACAAATTCTGCGGCGATACACCTCAGCGGAGTAGACGGTAACTAACATTGGCAGTTCACAGGCTTATCTTCATTTCATAGAACATGTCAGTCGCGTTCACTCGAAACAGTAAACTATAACAATGACGTATATATTCTTTTTCCGGGCTTTGTGAGGCCTCTCGGAAACCATCGCCGGCGAGTAGCATGTTACTGGGAGGGCATATATGTCTTCGGCGGAAGCTTCTCGTCGCGTGTTCGTCAGCGCGAAGCCTTCGTGGCGGGAACACTTAAGATGGTGCACTTCTTTCTATACACAGTGACGCACAAGTCCGCGAGCGCATTGCGTAATCGTGTCCGCGACCGCGCTTCGCTCACGCCAGGCGTCCGCACTTGTGGTCTCACGCCATATAGTATGTCACGCACCCGACTCGACTTACTACTTCTGGGGGCACTATATATATACTCGTGGGTTAAGCTGGACTCCCCACGGCGGCCGTTAGACGGGAGGGCGGCGCGCATGGTTTTCTCGCGACCTCGCGGCCACGGGACCCAGACTACGAGGGCACCAGACGCTGGCGAGTAACGTATACGTATCGTCCCAGACTACACATAGAACAGCTCGCGAGCAGGCCAAGAAAAACAGAGAGCGGTCAGAAGAAAACATGGCAGCCGCCCCTCGAAAATTTCCGCAGCTTGCGTTTATGATACCCAGACCACTAGAGTCACCGCAGGAACAATCTTCGACCGCATGGTTCGCCGCGAAGCGCCGCGTAAATATGTGTAATAAAGCGAACGCATATAGGCTCTCTGATTCAGGGAAATAACAAAGCGAGACATCAGAAACTGAGCATGCAAATAGGTGGTGCAGTGTGCGAGGAGAAAATGACTGAAAATAGCGCCGACTCGCGGGCCTCGAACACGCGGGTATTTGCGGCAACGAACAATGGAGGGAGGGGGAGGGGGCTCTTCCTGGCTCGATCGAAACCCACGGTCGTGCCTGTACCACACTGCTCTTGAGGGCGTTTGGACACGTGCTTTACAGACTGAAAAAAAAAAAAGAACACACAGTGTATCGGTTTGACGCACCTGAAGTATAGCAAGGCAAGGCGACCTTCGCATTAGACCACAGAGAAGGTTTGTTAGTTAGATAGATAGATAGAAAAATCACCGCTCCTCCCACTCCATGAAGATGGTCGAACAGCGAAGCTGTGTTAGTTACACTGAGTGTTACTCCATGCAAGTCAAACTTCGCAAACAGTCTATATTGTAAATATTTTGCTTCACGATTTTTTTCACCTCATTTTCGCTTTTGCGTGCTTCGCCTGGTGACCATGCTTTAAAAAAGGTACGGCTTGCCGCGTCAGGCAGGCTGCAATGGGAGCGAGCGTCCGAGCCATAGTTGCATTCGCGGCCACATGGCTGGCCCAAACGGCGGTACCGTGCAGGGGATGGGACGCGTCGGCGTCCACGGGTGCCGGCGTTCCTAGCGCGTACCTCATGCTTTTTTTTTTTATAACGCTCCCAGACAAAAGTCCTTGACCAAAGCTACGTATATACAAACAACGCTAACGCGAACTCTTCTCACACCCTACTTCTCCGTTGACCTACTTTTTTCCTACACCGCCATTGCTTGGCGCACCTCACGATTTCCCCCTCCAACGCGAGTTGTGGACGGCGCGACTTACGTCAACCACCTTCCCCGTTCTCCTTTTCATCTGCACCCTCTCACAGCATTCTCACAAGGGGGGGGGGGGGGGGGGAGGAAGGGGTCGCTCCAACCCATTTCCCCCTATTTACCCCAGTTGAGCTCTTCTTTTCCTTTCCTCTCCCGCTAGGCCACGTGACCCCTTATTAGCGAAGTCGAACGACGGCACAGGGTCCGCATAAACAGCTTCGCTGTAACAGACAGACAGACAGACAGACAGACAGACAGACAGACAGACAGACAGACAGACAGACAGACAGACAGACAGACAGACAGATATATATATATATATATATATATATATATATATATAGAGATAGATAGATAGATAGATAGAAGATAGATAGATAGATGTTAACGTCCTGAAGCAACACACTTCCTATGAAATCATCATCATCATCATCATCAGCCTATATTTATGTCCACTGCAGGACGAAGGCCTCTTCCTGCCTATGAAATAGCCTATGAAACCTATGAAACCTATAAACTAACCTATGAAATAGGTTAGTTATAATGGCCACAAAGGGGTTCTTAACGTTCACCGGAGTCGAAGTACACAAGCATCTTCTCATACTGTCCTCATAGAAACGCGGCCACCTCGGCCCGGAATCGAACCCGCGAATTCGTTCTCAGCAGGTGGAGGAGGAGGAAAGAAAGAGAGAAGGCAGGAGTGTTATTCAGAAATGCGTCTGGTTGGCTACCCTACACTAGGAGACTGGAAAGGGGGAATAAAAAGATAGGGGGGGGGGGAGGAAATACAGGAGAATGTGACATATACAGCCGCAAGGCGCCACATCCTGGCCTTTTGCGCGTCCAAGCGGTATCAGTGAGCCAAACGTCAACATAGTATACCGAAACACGTGCGGTACAATAGCGCTTTGTTGGCTAAGGTTAAACTTGAATGAAACATCAAGCGACTCGTTTGTAATAAAGTTTTACACATACTTTTCGCCAGTTGCACGGCGTCGCAGAAGACAGTACTCACGCACATAATTAAAAAAAATTAATGTGTATCTGTTGCGCACACAGTATAGGAAATAAGACAAGGGTTTAGTTGTTACATTGGATTCTGGTCCCCAGCAGGCAACATTTGTTACCTGCCTCTGATATTTTATTCCGGTAATTTCTACCTGCAATTATTATTTCCTTTGTGGGCTTCTCTGTGATATCTTACTTTGTGTCTTTGCACTAAGCAGCGAGAACACTTCCCGATAGTGACACGTAAAGGTTTTCGTTACCCTTCGTATGTATTTCGATGACGTGCTATTGCTGAATTTAGTTCACTGGCTCACTTGCCTTCTTTTCAGCCGGGACGAATTTTTTAATGACGTGTAATTTAAACTGTCACGTCATGTTGCCAACCAGGAGCTCTTGCTTTCGTCACGTTACGAATAAACGCAGCCTTTTGCTACAGCCACCATTATTTTTGTAAATAAAAAAAAAACATTCATTAATGAGGTCATTCATTCAAATCATGATCGTTCTCAACTTGAAAGAACTCAGTCGGTGAACTCACCTTGAATTCAAACTTCGTCGTGACGTGTTCCCAAGCGCATTTATCCCGTCGTCTAACAACCCTATTCAATATAGCGGATGATCTCTCGGCTGGAACATTAAGACGAGGGTTAGAGTCACTGCTGTAAGTTGAGGAGTCTTCGGTAGTTGCACGATTCATGTTGTAATTAATATGATGGAATATCCAGAATCGTTGGCGAAATCCTTATGTACGTACGTGGTGGTCTGCGGACTGCATTGGCGACCTGGAATATTGAACGGCAAGCTGAAGCTTCGCTGGCCTCTGCGTGTATTCTAATTCATGCCATAACGATGCACTGCCATCTTGCGCGAAGCGTACACACCGGGCCGCGTGACAGGAGGTTGCACTGCGCGGTGCAAAGTACGGAAACCCCGGCGCTCGCCGAAGTATGGTGTCGTGACGCGCGAGGCCGGTGTCATTTTTCCTGGCAGCTGTCACCGTCCCTGTATACGCGGGTCCCATTGTTGTCTCGCTCGGAGCTCTTTTATGCGGCGGGAGAAATTAGACAAATAAAAGCAAGGAAGAACGCCTCTACGGTGACGACGCCTGCCTATCACAGACGCGGAGCATCCTCTTTCGCGTCTGCATTAGCGTGTCGCCTTCTAAACCCACTTCTAGGTTCTTGCGCGGAAACGGCAGGCGCCTGATTTTGTTCTTAATTTTTCTCGAGTCACCGAGCCGCAGATATAAGGCGTTGCTGCAGTGATTCCTTTTTTTTTTTATTTTGTAGCAAAAACGAGAAGACCATCTGCTTAGCCTGACGTGTCCTATGAGCGGCGAGAAGTTGCACTGGCGCCCTCTCCCGAGTGACGTCATGCACTGCCAGGACGCCGCTCACTCCGACTTGCTCGCCTGCTGCGCGCGCTCGTTCGCTTCATGCATGCTCGATGTATGGGGCGCGCCAGCCGTACTTCCTGACGGATGTTTTGGCTGCTTTCTGCTGTCACGCCTAAAGTGCAGTCTCTCTCTCTCTCTCTCTCTCTTTTTTTTTGAAACTGCGTGAATCGCGAAAATTTGCTACTTGGATATCGAAGCTATATAGAGTCGCAGGGGTTTCTGATTTTGCAAAACAGAGGTGCGCCGTGTATGTTCATAAATGTTGCGTAAAAACAATGTCTGCAAATTCAGTATGGAAAATTTTAATTGTATGACGCTGCGCTCCAAACTTAACATTCCTTTAAAGTACTTTGTTGTGGCAGACATTTCGTTTTACACGAAACAGCAATATTGGTATTTGGTGTCAACGTTATATATAAATCAGTGTGTTTGAATAGGATACTGCCTGTGAAGCTTTCGTCAAGCTTTTTATCGTTCTGTTGAATTGTTCTACTCAAACTGGGTACTGCAGTAATGCGTAAAAAGAAGACTTTTTATGCATTATGCATTTAACAAAATTTATGCACTTTATGCATTTAAACAAAAATAACTTTTACCTTTTTCCGAAACAGTTACCCAAGAAAGCATTCTACGTGGCTGTTAACACGACTGCGCTTTATGTATGTATAGAAATCACCTGAAAGAAAAGATTCGTGGTTAAGATCAAGAGCCAAGCCATTACACCTCATGCAATGTTTCATAGTGGCCTGAAGTGGTCTTTATGGACAATATGGTAGACACCTCCCGCAATGGAAGCAACCGACAATCATTATGACGAGGCGCGCATTGTTAGCGAAACCCTTCCGTTTACTGCAACTTCGAATTGAAACCATGAAGAAGTCCTTTACAGCGTAAAATTGGAATGGCTATAACATACTCGAGGCACTATATAGAGTGCAGCTTCGGCTGCCTGGAAGCTGCCTCTTCCAAGTAGCTTCGTCATGCAACATCGTCACGCAACTACCGTCTGCATGACAATGTCTCGAACCACAATGGTGTTTAATTATACGAAACTATTCGCTGCGTAAGCTCATAAAAGACCCCCTCGTATACCAGCCTCATAAACAAGACACTATATTCAAGCCTCATATGAGTTCACTTGATTTTTTATATCCTTCTGTGAATGCTGATATCTTCTATGTGTTCCATACCACTAAAGAATGAAGCTTCGGCGTCTTGCTGGCTGCAGCCATATGGTCTAAAAGGCACACTTCGGCCGAAAAGTTGCGCCGAGTAGCAGTGTCAGTATCGCCAAGCAGATCGGTCAGAGCGGTTCCCCAAGCAACAAGTAGCGCTGAATTGTTGAACTGAGTAGAGCGTGTAGCACTGAAAAGAGAATAAATATTGGTCCATCCCCTTTTGTGAGTGGCAAACAGCTTAAAACCTCAATTAGCTTTACTTAAAATTGCCGCCGCTTAAAATTACCTGGTCAAGAACGGCTTAATTTTGAGAAGCAGTTCAAACTGCAAACGTTGCTGGTAGCATCTATACTGATGTGTTCTTTAATCCTCGTGCCGTTCCTCTGCACGTTTCTGTGAATAAATGCGAAAATTCAATATTTTGCCAATGAACAGCTCGTCGTGAGCAAACAAGATTTAGCGGGTTAAAATCGAGATAAATGTTGTAGAAGTCATATATAGCCAGCGTTTCTTACATGATTGTTGCACCACGGCAAGTATGGTCGCTTAACTCGATTGTTCTATCTTATGTTTTCGCGTTTATGCTTTTATTATCCACGTGAGCTACCGCTGCAGGGTGTAGAACTGCGCATGAAAAACTCACACCGCTCTGGACTGACCTCCGTTGGCCGGCACTGTAACGCTGCCTTTGAGAAACATATTGTTGTCTTGAAAATGAGCTCTTTCAGTAAATTTTGACGAACCAAGACATCACCAAAATATACTTGAGAGGACTGTCATAAGTGCACCAACACGGGGAACGAGAGCGAACTAGAGTTGCAAGCGCCCGGACGCAGCCCGAACTGTAGCGCGCAGACGGCAAGCGCAAATCCTTGCCATGACGTCTTGCGAACGGCGCTGCTTTTGTTCGTTCTTGGAGCTGATTACGATCTCGCGAAGATAAAACCAGTGCAAGTGTACAACAAACCACGTCCACGCGAGTTTTGTGGAAACTCTCATAAATTCTGGCACTCGCTGTACGTTGACTCACTGCTATAGACTGAGTAGTTGGAGGCCTTTCCGGCTCGTGTAATCGCGCATACGGGGCCTTCGCGTGTCTTCGTTAGAGTTTCCGTTAAATATATCCGGCCGTGGTTGACTTATCTCGCGCCGCATGAAACATAGAAAAAAAAATGTGGTTGATCCCTCTTATATAGGAATCGGTATAGAACACGAAAGTGAAACGTGTCTTCACAGAAGTAGTGTAATGTTTATTGCACATTGATATATAATGTCTATTGGTGTTTTGTGGCTAAAGCGCCCTTAGGCGTTGATGCACCCACGCTGACGCCTGGTGGCACGTCTCCTCCATCACGACTACCAACGTCGATGACCATGAGCAACCGTCGTGCATATGGAAGCTGCACTACGCTGCACACGCTAGCACAACGCGAAAGACGAAGCACGTAACTGACACACTAATACAACGCGCAAGACAAAGCACGTAACTGAATCGTCACCGAGTCAAATCAGCGCGTACAGCGCGTCGTAATTGCAGCCTCCGCGATCAACTTCAGAAACATTTTCAGACCTAATTGCGGAGGCCGCGCTCCGCTGTGCTGAGTACGGTGAACGCCACTACCAACGCCACCTAGGTGGCGTTGGTAGTGCTTCTTGATGCCAGCGTCCCTTCGAATGCTGGCATCGAGGCGTCATAGAGCTGAGACCACCGAAGCGTTCACTGTCGGTGCGCGTTAGTGTCATAATGCAGTACTTCTCTTTTCTGCTCGTAGGCGGCGGCACCGCCCCGAGCAAGAGCGCGGGTACACGGAGGAGAGTTAGATATATAAGGCGCGTCTGTGTAGCTCTCTGCAAATGCGTTTGTGGCGCAATGGGTTAAACGCTCGGCGATCTATCGTCGCGGACCGAGAGGTCGTGGGTTCGATTCCCAAATTTTGCATGGTTGTGGAACTTTTTCTTCTGGTTTCTTTCTTTGTATTATGTTCCATGACGTATTTCCGTGACGGAAATGACGGAAATACGTCAGTGAAGTCTTGGTGGACCCCGGAATAAAACACTTTCGTGTTAAAAAAAAAATAAACGATATGTTCCCCGCAGTCTTATAACGCGCCCTGCTGGGGTTTCATTGCGTTGCGTGCAGCAGAAAACGGTTCGTGCGTTTGTTCTGCGTACTCGCGAGAATGTCAGAAGCTGTGAACGAAGAGCGCGATCGAGACGAAGGATGCATCAAGGACACAGCTATAAACGAGCTATACATATACCCGCCGTGGTTGCTTATGGTGTTCGGCTGCTAAGCACGAATCCCCGCCACGGCGGCCACATTTCGATGGGGGCGAATTGCGAAAACACCCGTGAACTTAGATTTAGGTGCACGTTAAAGAACCCCAGGTGGTCCAAATTTCCGGAGTCCCCCACTACGGCGTGCCTCATAATCAGATCGTGGTTTTGGCACGTAAAACCCCATAATTTAATTTTTAAAAAATTTTGAGCTATACATGAACGCTAGTGTGTGTCCTCCAACTGCGTTTCGTCCTGGACGCGCAGTTCGTTCACAATGTATGCATAAAAACAACTCGCCCAATGGTCCCCCTTCTTTGGCAGAAGTCACCTATAGGCCATCCAGGCGCTACTGAACATTTTAAAAAGTACGGGCCTGGACTGTAGGCTTTGAGCATGCCAAAGTGCTTGCCATATGTTTTACATCCTCCTTCTCTCATCATCGTCACCCATCATGCGCCTCTTCCCTCTTTCTTTCCCTCTTCCCCTTCCCCCAACGCCGAGTAGCTGGCTAGAGGAATTTACCTCAGGCCGACCTCTCTGGATTTCGCATCATTAAACTTCTCTCCCTCTCTATTTATTTATTTATTTATTTATTTATTTATTTATTTATTTATTTATTTATTTATTACGAACTAGAGACCTAATTGGGCCCTCACAGGGTAGACAAAGAAATAAAACATGCGTAAAGTTGCAGACAACGTTACGCATTTTTTAAGTCATTCCACTCTGTTAGCGCTGCCGAAAATAAAATAAAATAAAAAAAGAGTACGCAAACGTAACGTTTCTGGTGACATAAGGTGAATGCGGCTTGTTGTGCCGTGTGCGTCTAGTTACTAGAGGCGACAGATACTGATTGCGGTCAGCAGCAAGCTTATTGTTAGTCATGAGTAAATATAGAAATTGAATCCGCTGAGATTTTCGCCGTAACTATACACAGAGTGAATCGATAGTCTTATCATTCATAGTAGTTGTGTTGGGAAGTCGTGCCGGGAATACTTAGATGTAAATGAATCTGACGGCTTTTTCACTGTATTCGTCTAATTTTGTTAATGTTGTCGTCAGTATTTTCGAATGAAAACTCGATACCCGACCACGATCGATTTAGGAGACTGTTTTACTGAGACAGCATCAGAAGCCCGAAAAAGTGGGCTTGCCGCGCCCGTCGATCATTTTGTTCACGCCAGCGCCGTCGTGGTTAAGTCGTCTTCGTTAGACCCCCTCCTTACCATAGAGGAAGGAAATAAATGGGACGTTAACCTCACGCGGCCAGCATTCACAAGCCGTCCTCTATGAAGCCACCTCCTTCGCCTTAATTATCTCTTGAATACTCGGCCCAACAGGTGACCCTGCTCTCGGTGGACCCGCTGTCCAGTGTGCTTCGTCGCCACTAGGTTTTAGTCGACGTGCACTTTCTTGGGTGCTTTGCCAATTACTTTGTGCACGTTTCCTGACAGCATGCTTGTCCAACTTCAATCGTTCGTTGCAAGTGTACATCCACCCCCTTTGTATGCAGCATGAGAGAGCGACAGTCGGGCATTGATGGCACGCTCGTTATCTTTTCGGAAGAGCTAAAGCTTATCTCGACGTGATCACTAATTGGGCCAACGTTTCTCGGGTTCAGTTTTGTTACATAACATAATAAGGGGAAGAGAAGACACGTTCCTAACCCTCAGCTTCACGATCGCAATATACGGCGAAGAAAAAACAAAACTTAGCTCACCACTGGGGTTCGAACTCACGCAGCTGCCGCAAATTTGCAATTGGAATGCGGACGCGCTAACCACTCCACTGTCGCTTAACTTCGACGCTTGTCAATTTGTGCGTGGTTTTGTGCGCGTAGACTCTAAGAGTGGTGGCGTCAGTGTATGTAGGTTTCCTCCTATGGTCCTGGCACCTAAAAACGTCAACTTCTTTAAAATGAGACCATCAAATTAAAATAAAGAGGAAAGTTGTTCTTGATAAGACCCGCTGTGAGTTCCTGTCGGCCGGGGGCTGTTGCAGCAAAATGAATTCAAATCCAAAGACAGTCGCTGAACACTGCTGATTTCCTAATTCATCGCCCGACACAAACTGCGCAGCAGTGATTACAAGGGTAGCTTTTGTAGTTTTTTTTACGAGACACTGTAATGTACACGCTGCTTCGGACGACGATCACGATCCTCAAATACGACGCATACAGTCGCGTTCAATATGAGCTGCAACATGGTGCCCGTGGTCGAAGGGCGTCAAGGCGGTGCGGCGGCGCCAACGTAAAAAAAAAAAAAAAAAAAAAAAAAAAAAAAGAAAAGAGAGAGAGAGAGAGAGAGTTCAACACTATTCTAACTGTACTGGTTAGAACCAGATATTTTTAGCCAGATATTCGCATGGCGGCTCTGCCGTACAGTTTTGGAGCCCCACCAACCACGGGCACCGTGTTACGGCTCATACTGAGCGCGACTGTAACTACGAAAGTTCTTCACCGTAGCCTTAAGATGAGTGCTCTCTAACCATGTGGCACCTTCCTAAACCAACAAAGTTTTCATTCATTCATTCATTCATTCATTCATTCATTCATTCTGAAACAAGTGGCCTATGGGGAGTTTCACAACTGATGTGATCGAAGTGCTCACAGTATTAGCATCACAATGAATCAAGCAAATACTGCGAAATTGTGTTATGAGATTCGTTTTTCATAAACTCGACGCGAGCGCGAGTACAGTCAGAAGTCCGGCTAAGTGAGAGCGACTCAACCACGCTTGCATATGCATTCGGCCAAACGGTCTGCCGGGCAGTGATCCGATGGGCACGGGCCATCGCCGGAGACGCCATAGGAGCCCCGTACTAAAGACTGCATCCCCACCCCCTTTTTTCTTTAAGGCGTAGTGGTGGGCTAGTTGCTTAATCATGATCGAACATGGCAGCATACTTCAAAACAAGGACGTATAACATAGAGTGAACAAACGTGAGTGCTGTACTGCAACTGACGGTTTATTGCTGGATAAGCATATATACATAAATACGCGTTCCAACGCATACTTGGAGCACTTCAGCGAAGGGAACGATACAGATTTTTGACCACTCATACGAGCTAACAGCCATGATGCTGCACGAAACCTCATACTTCACAGCCATATGTGGAGAGTACGGGCTGACCATTGAATGACGTTTGACGATGAACTGCACAAAAAAAAGGGGGGGGGGGGGAATTCAGAGCCCTTCTACTATGTGAAGATGGAAGACCAGAGAAGCTGTACTTGTTGATGATTATATTGAGTTATATATAGTTAATTGCTATATTAATTGAATAAAGACACATACACATAACTTCGTTGTTGTTATCGTTTTTTATTTTCTCTTTACTTTGTCACCATGGTAACCAATGCTTTGTGGTCACTGTAATTGGTTGCCGATGCTTTCGCGCCCACTTCCGCTTCTGTTCGCGAAGGCGATCCTCACGGGCACGCTGTTGTTCTTCATCGGTCGCAGAGCGGCTATCCGACGTTATATGAATCCTTCGAACGACAGGCGTTCGGCTATAATATATCGGCTTCCCGTCGCCTTCGTGCATATTCACGCTGTTGCTCACGCCGGCGCTCTTTCCATGCACGTTCTTGTTGTTCAGTACGGACTAAGAGCGTCCTGGCCATAGCAAGGCCAAAAGTACAACTGCTGATAACGTCGCTAGAGGGATGACGACGTCACAAGAAAACGAGGTACAGACATTGGTGGGCGCACGATGACGCTTTATTATTCCGTCATCCACTCCGGAGCCATGGAGCACCGCCGCGGCGCGCAGCAGGCTCCTGCGGACTCAATTTTGTCGACGCGACTTTTTTCTGCATACCCGGTCGACGCACAGGGTATGTAGATTCGTTTGGTCATAACCTAGCCATATACAGCTCCGCTGTAAAAAGGAAATAAAACAAATGAGAAAGACGGCGAGTGAAACACACCACGGGACATTGCCGCGTTCAGATATATGAATACCTTTTTTCTTTGTCAGATAAGGCGACTGAAGGGAAACTGATGCACTTTTCCTTCCACTTTGAAATCTCAGCTGCCTCTATAATTTCCCGTGTGAGCTTGCTTCTTTCCCTGCATGCTACTTTCATATCTTTCAGTTCCGACACAGAGCCGCAACCCCTATACAATGGAAGGCAAGGTGATCATATCTTTCCTAGAGCAGTGCTAGTTATGCTCTGTCTGTGAGCCTTGTGTTCAAACATCTACCTGTCTGGCCAACGTACACCTTACCACACGTCAGCGGAATGGAATAAACAATTAACTCCGTGCAGGTGACGTACGGTTGCTTGTGCTTGATTGCACAAACATCCGTTGGCTTCTTCGGTGCGTTTGCTTTTTTTGTGCGGACACACAAAGTGAACTTTCTTGTGCGGACAGAGGGCGGTTACTCTGCGAAAACGTAAACGAGCTGAAGAAACCAACGGATGTTTGTGCAGTCAAGCACAGGCAACCGCACGTCACCTGGACGGCGCGGTTTGTTTATTCGATTCCGCTGACGTGTGATAAGGTGTACGTTGGCGAGACAGGTAGATGTCTGCACACAAGGCTCACAGAGCATTGTGGTCTTAAAGAAGTGTTGAAGTGCTTTCAATGTTTTACGATGAACTGCTTTTGATGGCCATGAATAATTTCAAAGACTATGACTCAGAGTGGCGAACACGAACACAAGTTGTTGCCTCTCACATGTGCTACCGACCCACAAGTGGGGATTGGACAAGTTTCGTAACAGAAACATAATGCGATATGCCTTTTTTTTTTCTCACTTACGTAATGTTATGTATTATTCAAGCAGCTGCCCTGCTCTCTTTTTTTTTCTTTTTTTCTTTTACTTTTGTAGAGCGAGGTTTTGATTCCTCTGAGCATCGGCGTTCCTCCTAGTATCGGAGACCCAAGTTGAGTCAAAATACTTCACTGACGAGCAGCTCATACCCAGAGACCCAGTATGGCGTCGACGCGGTTTATTGAAGAGCGCCACCTACCCACGTGCATACCCAGTTACTCAAGTTGGTCGGACGGTTGGTTTCGACCCCGGATTCCCTCGGAAAACCAATCCAATGCTCTACTTATTAGACCACGGTCTTCCCAGTGACCCAAGTGGGCGAGCAAACGGTTAGAGACCCAGCCAGACATAGATAAGCAGAAAGTCCCCTAATGGATGGTAATAACTTTATTGAATTGTCATAAAAAAAAACTCGGGTAACGAGTATTCTTTCCGTTTTGGAATGGCCGACACACCAACGTGCGAAATCTGTGGTTCTGAAGAAACTATCAAACATCTGTTGTGCGCTTGCCCTTAATAGGACGTCCAGCGTATCTCTTTACAGACCGCATTATATGGCGACTATAGTAGAACATTCCTGAAATGAAAATTCTTGTACCGAGGCCACATCTGTCCTTGGCGCAAAAAGCCTTTCGTGCGCTACTGCAGCTTTTGAGGAACACCGGCCTCAATGACAGATTCTATAGTCGTGCTGCGCGCCCTACTGTGTGCGCGCAGTGCTCACGCTCTTTCTCTCCCTCTTTTCCTCTTTCAATTTCTCTCGCCGCCAGTGGAGGGTAGCAAACCGGACGCTCGTCTCGTTGACCTCCCTGCTTTTCCTCTCTTAGCTCTCTCTTTCTAGCTTTTCTGCCTCCGACTGTACTGTAATGTTCAACCTAATTGAATAAAGGATAAATAAGGACCATCTTTTTTCCGGATGACCTAGTTTCCTTTCCAAAAACGTGCGAAAAGTATAATTCTGTTTACTTTTTACATACACTTAAGGGGAAGAGTTTGCGCATTAAATAATAAAAGATAACTACATCTGATTGCAGGAAAATTTAGTGACTAAATATTTGTAAGGTTCACAGAGCGTTTTGCCATTCCCGTAAAATATAAGCTCAATCCCCTGTAAAAACAACGGACTATTTCATATTTCTAAAACTTATATTTTTGCAGACTGCTGTAGATTTCCGTATTATAAATATGGTCCGCTCTTAATTTTACAAAAAACAGATTGGCAGCCGATTATGCCAGTCAGATACTTGTGAAAACAACAGTGATACTTTTTACATTGTCCAGCTATTCGTTACAAAAGGAATTTTTTTTTTACTTCACCTGAAAGTGTCTCGGAGCTGTAAAGGAAACCTCACGCATAAGCCAGAGACTGAATTTAGCAAGTATGGATAACCTTTACTGGGCCACATCTGTGAAAATACAACATACCTAGAAATTTAGGACTTCGCACTGAGGTACTGGCGCTGACATTTTGGAAAAGAAAAAGAACTTTGACCTTCATTTCCTCTTCCAATGATCAAACCTATTATCGAGAAACCAACGACAATAGAATTTTGAAACAATACATTATCACTTACCCAATTTACGTGAGTATCATTGCCATTTCAACGTTACGGCCTTTCCGAGGCCGTTGTTGGGATCGTGCGCTGGCCCTGCGGCAGCGGTTACTGACCTACGTCAAGGGGCTCAAATTTGCAGCCACTTGGTGAACACCTCCCTGCAATCAGAGTGAATGATGCCGCCCTAAATCACCAGAGGCTGTGACTTTGGGGGATATTGCCCTATACCGGCATGCCACCAGTGGGAATTTCACAAGGTAGTGGTGTAGATGGGCGCTGTCGGGTGCCTCGATGTCCTCCTCACCGACGACGTGCGCACTGAGGCACCCTAGGCCTCTGCACCCTGCCTATGCCCGTCACGTTGCTCCCGGTGCACCTCCAGCTATAGAGTGGTAGCATCATTTCCCCTCTGCGAATTGTCCTGCGTTTTCTGCCTCTTCGTGGACAATCCCTCATTGCACTCGGGTGCTTGACAAACGCCGCCTAGATAGCATAAGACCTGTGCACTACGATTCATGATGTCATGCTACTTGGCTCGACTGCCATGGAATCTAATGGGGATGCTCCAGAGTAAGCAACGGTGATTTTGACGTCACCGCTTTCGTCACGCCAGGCTTGACAATTGAAATTTCCGGCAATGGGATCCCGGTCGAAACACCGTGGCATGACGTCATCCGCATTTCGATGGGGGTGGAATGCGAAAACACCCGTGTACTTATTTTTAGGTGTGCGTTAAAGAACCTCAGGTGGTCTAAATTATCCCGGGGTCCCCCAGTATACGGCGTGCCTCATAATCAGATCGTGGTTTTGGCTCGTAAAACCACCATAATGTTTAATTTAGCATGACGTCATAAAGCAGAGTGCACAGACCATGTGCTATCTTGCTGGCGTTGGCTTGAACAGGCGAGCAGGAACGCTCATGCCGCTCGAAGGCGGAGCAAGTTACCCACCGTCGGTGATTGGACTAACGCACCACGTGACTGGTGGCTTCTCCTTCCAGCGATCGGCGATCACCCATGGCTAACGAGACAAAGTTACGAAGACCGCACGGTCGCTTTGTTAGAGAGAGTTGCAGCTTGAGCTTGTACTGATCATAACTCATCTTTCGCCCATGTTTTAATTGCAAATGCACTCCCATGTAAACATATGCATTAAAAAATGTTTAAGTGCCAGGCCAAGGCCTGCGGTCTCCCCTCCTTCATGGTGGCGTGAATTACCACGTCTTTGGATCCCGGTCGCAACACCGTGGCAGAACACAGAAAAGTGTCCCGCGATTTACTTATACTTATGTCAATACTTTACTTACACACACACACACACACACACACACACACACACACACACACACACACACACACACACACACACACACATATATATATATATATATATATATATATATATATATATATATATATATATATATATATATATATATATATCATTGTAGGATATGTTGACATGGCCTGTGGCCTGGTTGACTTCATTGCAGTGGAGTAGAAAAGTGAGTTTATTGTCGCATAATGACATGATTACTTGAGAAGTACGCCACGAGAAAGCGTTACCAGGCAGCACAAGCACGTGTTGACAAACATTTATCGTCTTTTCCAATCAGCTTCTTTCACCTGTGTTGTCTGGCAGTGTCGTGTTATTTTCTTTCTTGGTTTTAATGCGTTCGCATTCTTTGGATACTTCGCGAAGTTTCCGGGGTCTACCTATCTATGTTCCCACAGTATGTTTGTATCTAACCGTTTCCGTGCCTATATACCTGTGCTATTGGGTAGCCCGTGGTCGAATGGTTAGCGCATCGGGCTGCTGTGCTGAAGTGACAGGGTCAGAAACCAACCATCGGACCAGCTTGGGTCACTGAGTATGTGCCACTGAGTGTGCGGAAAGCCAGGGAAGAATTCTCAGCCTTCGCCGCCACCGACGCGCCACGCTTCTGGTCTCGGAGGCAACGGGCGGACTTCTCGGCAGTGCCACTAGATGGCGCCGCGTGTCCAGAAAGAAGCGCTGGAGAGAAGCTCGCGGTGGCCACATGACGCGTTCCGGCGCGCCATACATTTCGGAGGCCATGCACATGCTTTGTGGCTCTGAGTGTTCTTAGGGAAGCGGGAAAGAGGGTCCCCGCTGCAGTACACGCCTCGTACATAACTCGTTTCTACGGTGGCAATACGTTGTTTTGCTATATTGATTCAATGCCTAGCGCATTACCGTCGACAGTCATACCGACATTTCTTTTTCTTGCGCTGTTCCCGTAATCACATTCCAAGTTAAATACGGATGTTCCACTTCCTAAAAAGGTCACTACTTATCACTATATTTCCCCCTCGCTTTCGTCACCAGTACACATGAAAACGGCAGGCGTCCTCCTCGGGAACCGTCTGGTCACGGAGGACGCGGGAAGCTAAACCAACCTCGTCTTAGTCGAATTATTGAGCACCACGGTGTCTTGAGCCGCGGTTGCCCATAAACCCACTGTTCACGCTTTAGGGCACGGAGCGGTCTGCGGTGCTCATCGTGTCGCAAGCGCTAACAGGTCACCGCTCTCATCGACTCGGCGTAGCCTCCACGCGTTGGCACCCTTCGCGCTCTCTCATCTGTCCTCGCCTGCAGTGCAATCGAAGTCAGGCGACCGTATATAGCTTTAACGTATCGGCGTTGACACGCTCCAGCTGCAAGGGCGGTGGCCTTCACACTTTCGTCGCAGAGAAAGAGAGCGAGAGACGCTACATTCACGCAGCTATACTCTCTGTCCTCATCGACACTCCCTATATTAAGCTCTGAGTCCTCTTGCTCTCCATATTGCAGAGCAGTAGCAAACTGTGGGAGACCGAGGCAGACCTCGTCGCCTTTTCGTCTATAATCTATCCAGCTCTCTCTCAAACGCAAAAGAAGTGAGGTATCAGCGCAGGTGCGCAGCTATACAAACACGCGCATAACGGAACGAAACACTCGGCACTTGACAATTCCCGCACCCCGAGTCTCTCCTCCCTCCTCTCCTGTCCCTCTCTCTCAGCTCGACGCGTGTCTGCTCCGCCGGATCCGGGCATCCCCTCGATCCGTGGTTCTCGCTCTCCTCTGCGGAGGAGCCCGCAGCCCCGAAAAAAAAAAAAAGGGGGGGGGGGGGGAATACACGTGGGATACCCAACGCTGCGCAGGCGCAGTGGAGGACCACAACGACGACGGAGAGCTCCTTTCTCTCTCTCGCACGCACAAACACACGCACTGCACCGAGGCAAGCAAGAGCACGCACCATCATCGACGCAGGGCCCGCGCCTCCCGTTCCAAGCTGCGCGGTTCGCCTCCGTCGCGCGCGCGCGCGGGAAAACCCCGAGAGGCTGGCTTCTACTCTGACCTCGAACTCCCGCCTTGCAACTAACTTACATATGCTTTGTGCTCTTAGGAAAGCACGACGACATCAGAACAACGCTTCGGCCTGTGTACAGAGCCCCGTGCTAACGAGAGCGAAGGAAGGACATCCGCAGCCGCAGTGGACGATGACGACGACGAACGGAGCGTGAATACAACGGCGTCGTCGATACCGGCAGCGGCCTGAGCCGGCGCCAGGCCTAGCCGTTGTCGACTCGATCGCTTGGGGGTATACCGGCGTTTTCCGTCTTCGCCGGCATCGGCGCGGCGCTGCTGCAGGCCGCGCGCGCGCTGCTTTCTCATTCTCGCGTAGAAAAACGAGCTGCCGGCGCAGTTGTTCGTCAGTCACGCGCCTTTCCTCCGCAGCCAGCCGGTGGCGGTCCCCGCAGCTGCTGAGCGCTCCTCTTTCTTCGCTAACTAAAACCCAGCGGCGGCTGCGCAGTACCAGGGCGAACGAAGGCACGCCACGGCGGTGGCTGCGGCAATCGAAGTTCGGTCCCGCGCCGAGGCGCACAGGGACCTCCTCAACAGTCGCCGGTGCAAGCTTGGCTACATGTAGGATAACGACCCGGCTCCCGAGACCGATTCAGAGTGCTCTGTTGTGCTTGTGGTGGTATCTGGAAGAGGATAGGCTTCTTCTGAACCAGAGGGATGCAGTGGCGTCGGAAACGGTCGCCGAGTGCCATTGTGGGCTTTGCGATTCGATGATTTCTGGTGCCGCATTCGCTGGCTTCGCGGTAAGTATACGTTATGTACGTACTACACCCGCCACCGCTAGCCTGTCTGTGACGTAATTGGCGTGTGCCTATAGAGTCGTGGTTTCATGCCTCGTGGCAGGTAGCATGAGCTCTACATGGACATGCCAAGGACTCTGTGCCGTATCACAGTGGGAACACTTTGTTGTTGATTAACGCAGGTGTAAATCAGAACCCCGCTCAGTGTAGATTTGCTAGATAGTAATTGTGCTGAAGAATCCTCCTGATGGAACGTTATCTTAGTGCCGTGACCACCAAAAATTACCGGCTTTAAATGCAAATATAACGTTACCTTTTCATATTGGCGTGCCATCAGTGCGAACGCCCATCATCCACGCCTTTGAAGAAGAATCACACCAGGGGAGACTTGTTGCGCCCGGGCCTCACACTTATAGGTCGGCACAATAAGGGGGTAACTCATTCATATTCACCAATATTTTCCCGGTGTTATACACTCAATAACACTCCTGTCTGCTCACGCCACTGGAGCTCACTCACGCTCTTACTAGCGCCCACACATACTCGAGGGCACGGCGCGTTCATATGCCCAATTTCACTTTCACACTCACACAATTTCACTACTGGCGCCCACTCAGGCTCCCTCACATTCAAGAGCTCTTTTGTACTCCCGTACAATCACACTCGCCGACAGTCACTCACGTTCATAGCCATGTCCATTAAAAAATTCGCTGACTCGTTCACATGTTGCCCGGCACTCGTGCACTCCCCTCGATAATCGCGTCCACTCAAACTCATTGACGTCCAATCACATCTTTGTCATTCATTCATACTCTCAATCCGTGAAATCAGCGTAGAGTATGAGTCAGCGTACTCACGAGGGAGTATGCCACCGCTGAACATTTTGATCGTTTAGGGATGCGTTCAACGTGAAGTGTAATTTTGGCGCGTATACACGAGAAGACGATTTCATTATTAACAGAGATTGACATGCGTTAACAGCACCCATTCTGACCTTCACTGCCGCTGAAGAGTAGCTTGGAGCGCCCGCTAGCTATGTTATCCGTGGTTAACAGAAATGATTATGCTGCATTAATACGGTGAAAAGAGCAAGTTGTTTGTCGCGCAAGTTATTGCGTCTCGTAGCAATATATTGTCAGTTTTTTTACACATCTATGAGATCTGGCCGACATTGTAGTGTACGTCGCGAAATAAAAGAATAACGCTCTCCCGACCCTTGAACTTCAATCTGAAATGCTGTCGTATGTATAGCCGTTCAAGCAATGTCGATCGAGGGCCTCGACTTTCAAGGAACAGCGCCTACATGATCGAAAACATGTCATTTTCAAAACAACGAGAACCTCTCTTAGTCTGCATCTGCAGACAAGTTGCACAAACGTAGACGCTCGTCTACATCTGAAAACCAGCGCTTTCTGATGCTAGATTGTTCTAACTGCGGCGAACGGAGAATGGCTGGGCCAATCGGCATTCTATTCTGGAAACGCCCGGCGCAAAATGCCGTCGGCACGCCTGGTAACAAAACGATGAGTAATGCAGCGCCGGAGCTCAGTCCGTTGCAGTCGCCGAGCGAATTCCGAAACCGTGACAATGCATGCCGTTACCGAATGCCTCTTAATGTATACTGACATACACACACATTTTAGAAATTGCATAAACCGCACGCGTCTTGCACCTAAAAAAAACACACACACACACACACACACACACACACACACACACACACACACACACACACACACACACACACACACACACACACGCACACACGCACGCACGCACGCACGCACGCACGCACGCACGCACGCACGCACGCACACACACACACACACACACACACACACACACACACACACACACACACACACACACACACACACACACACACACACACACACACACACACACACACACACACACACACACACACACACACACACACACACTTAGCAAATATGGAAGTTGGGAAACTCAATATATTTTAGTTTGATACTATAGAGCTGATCTCGAAACGCCGAACCTTGCGTCGGCATTATCCTGACGTCATCGCGCGTGCACATCCTGGGATACTGTGGCGTGATCTTGTCAGAATTGTGCTTTCGTCATAAAAAGTGCGATTCTGACCATTCGCGCGAGAGCAAGCAAACGGTTCACTTTCCGGACCGTTATAATTAAGGTCATATAGAAACTTGATCGTTTAGAAACAAGTATTATAGACAATTATTTAAGAACGCTCTGGAGCATGCCAGAGTACTTTAGGACACTAAACTGCATTATTAGATTAACCTGTATCAGCAGATTACGCTAAATGCTATAGAGGATGTTTGACACATGGCGTATATGATGTGGTTACGACCCTGCAACTAGCAAAAGTACCACCTTCGAGATAAGTTTTCATACTCGGAGGGAGCCATCGTTGGGGCGTAGATTTGTACACCATTTGTAACAAAACGACCACTCTTACCTTGAAAGGACGCTTGATAAACCAAAAGAGACCAGAACGAAAATCCGGGGGGGGGGGGGGGGGCGACGCCGCCCTAGTTTCCGTACTACCTCGCGCTGACGTCATTAAATCGACATTGCTGACGTCATGAATTTTGTCAGCGCCGCAATTCGTCTAGTAAATCGGTTATAGGTGTAGAAGGTCTAAACTTCCTTCTGAAAGAGACCAAGGCTCAGATGAGCAAGTATCGAAAGCTTTCGCTGTATCAAAACGGCCTTCATACGAGATGATATTTTGACATATTCCTTACGTTAAACCAACATACAGGTGCCATTTTGGAGTTTAAAAAATTATCGGAGGAACTTTGGTCTTCATCCTGCCCAGCTATAATGAACATTTCCCCGCTACACAAATGAAAATCTAATCTTGTAGAAATACTTTAAAAGTCTAAACTGACTTAGTATTACTATTCATAGTTTATTACAACGACATACGATTGTTTAAGTCGGGTAGTGTGCTTTTGAGAAAACTGAGTCCTGAAGCGCATTTTAAGCACTTCTGTCTGCTGCTGTCATCGATATAAATCGAAAATTGCAACTTGACGGATTTATTGATGTTCCAGTGTTTGGTTAGGAAATAACATATCACGTGCTCTCTGATGTGATATATATAATAAACTTTACGCAAAAGAGCACGCCAGCGTAGGTAGCTCCTCCGCTCGGCGTAGGCTCCAGACAGGCACTTACACGAACCTACACATATTACATCGCATGCACCCCACAGCCTACAGGGACGAATGCCCGTGGTGTGGGGCCACACGAACCCTATACCACATTACGTGGGAGTGCACGCTACACAACATAGAACACCATGACACGAACACCACGAGGGAGCAATGGGAGGCACTGCTGTCCAGCTCGGCCCTCGACGACCAGCTCAAGCTGATCCAGATAGCAGAGAAGATGGCAAGAGCCAGTGGAGCCCTGGACTAGGGGCCCCGACCATTAGCGATGCCCCATTGGGGCAAGACAAAACTATCTTTGGATCTATCTATCTATCCGCTCTGCAGTGGGTGGTCCCCTCAGTCCAGGTGCAGCGAGCTTAGCTGCCCTTCTCGTTCGGTTGACCAGGTTGAGAGTCGAAGCTGGACAGCGCTGCCTCCCATTGCCGTGTGGTGGGCTGTGTTATGGGTGTGAGCTGTGGTGTGTTTGCGCAAGCGCATACCATGTGGTAAAGCGTTGCACATTGATCGCAATGTGGACATTTATAGGAATACAGCGCAGGGTGTATGGCGTGGTAAAGACTCAAATGTGGATATGTGTTTGTTTGGAGTTTTCGCCATAATACGGCTTCCTCTTGCGTCAGAGCATTATTCGGTGGGGCTAGTGTTCTTCGTGAAATGCGATAGTGTTGTAGGATGTGCGTGTAGGTTAAGGGTATGGGCTCTGGTTGGAACTGCTCAGCGCAGCCATCTCGTGGCTCCCGGTGTGCATGCGCTCGGGCGTATAGCCATGTGCCTGCTGATTGCCGCGTAAGGACTCATGCCGCGGAGTCCACACGATTTGTATGTATGGTGGGAGCTGGTGTGCTCCATTCAGAATGCGATGTGCGGCCCTGGAAATTTTGGCCCTGGAAAAATTTCTGCATGCCGTCTGAGAGTCCGCCAGAACCATGACGCAATCCCAGTGCGGTCTCGTCGTGATGGCTAACGCTATCGCTAGTTCATCTGCCTCCGCAGCGCTCGCTCTTGAAACCGACGACGCATTTATTTCGGTCCCGTGATTGTCGACTACGCTGGTTACGAATGCGGTGCTTCTTGCGGTGATGTCCGTGCCTTCGTATAAGACATTGGGGTGGTTTCCATACTTTCTCGCGAGTTCCTGCGCTCGGACTTGTCGCCGTCCAATGTGGAAGTTTGGCTGCATGTTCCTGGGAATCGGTGAGACGCATGCATAGTTTCTTGTATTCGTGTTGGGATTTTTGTCAGCGTGCTGGTCTTCCGTACGGAATATCCAAGACGTTCCAAGATGCAGCGTCCCACGATTGAGCGTAGTTGCCTTTCCTTCTGGCTTACCAGCTGGGCCTCTATGATTTCCTGCGCGCTGTTGTACACCCCTGTCCCCTCGAGGCGAAAAGTAGCCGTTCCGGGTGGGAGTCCGAGCGCTTGCTTATACGCCTTATTGGGACTCGGGTAGCGTTTAGGCCGGTGATCCTTCAGCCAAAGGGATGGGTACGTCCGGGAGTAAGAGCGATAGAAAAGGGGGGTTTATTCTACATATTTACAGTGGCTCCAAATATGGAAGCCCACTCCATGGAAAAGCACTTTGAAAGTCTCAGCTCACTACATGTCTGAGCGCATATCAGAACACGCCAGGACACCCCACTGCACGCAAGGTGTCTCCTTATAAAACATACGTCTTCCCTAGTTGACCCGTCTAGGGAATCAGATGACCTTGATGCGGCCAATCAGAGGGGTCGTATTGTTCACTGAACTCCGCCTCTAATGTTGCACCTTCGCAGCAAGGACGAGGCAATCCGGAAACAGGGGGTTCACACTCCTTCCACGAAAGTCGGTGGCTTAGTTTCTTGCCCTCCGAGGGTCATCTTGCCAGGGTCGGGAGAATGGCCGTCGCGCTAATCCCCGCTTCTAACGAAGGGTGGCGGTTGTGGTCGGTCGCTTCTAACTGAGCTTCTTTGTCATCGTGTCACTGCCGGTGTCGGGGATGGCATCGGGGGAAGCACCCAAATAATGCGCACTGCCGAGTTGGGGCGCTTGTTTGCCCGTCTCGTCGGTGTCGGGCACTGTCGCCATCTGGGAGACGCTGATGAAAGGGCCTGCCTCGATGAGAAACAGTCAAAGAATGCGCCCGGCCGATTCGAGACGCAACAGCCTTGCGTATCAGCCGGTCGAGTACCTCCACTTCCGCGTTACTGAAATTTAAATATGGTGCCGAGTACGCAATGCGGCTCACATTCAGCCTGCACTAGTCGGATCAGATCCTGTTCCTTGAGTCTCTTTTTCCTGATGGTAATTCGTTTCATCGTGCGCAGGATCTGCGTGGTCGTGTGTTGTAGCTTCTGTATGGCGTATCCTTCGCCCCCGTCTTTTTGTAAGTGTAAGCCGAGGATACGAAGTCTGTCCACCTTGGTAATTTCTTTAGGACCTATTCGCAGGTGGATGGTTGCTACCGGGGCTGTTGATCGTCCTCGTGAGCGCTTCTCGATTATGAGGAGCTCCGACTTCTCCGGCGCGCATTGCAGTCTGCATGTCTCCGCGTATATTGCTATGACGTTTACTAATGCCTCTTGTTGTTCTCTTATTGATCCTCTGACCGTCCATATCGTGATGTCGTCTGCATACAAGGCATGTCTGATCCCCGGTATTTTCTCGAGTTGGGCTGGGAGTTCCGTCATGGCCACGTTGAAAAGTGTCGGCGACAGCACTGCTCCTTGTGGTGTTTCTCTGTTAGGTGTGTCTACTCGATGTGACCTCACATTTCCCAGCCCTATTGTGGCTGTGCGATCTGTGAGAAAAGCCCTCACGTAGTTGTACGTTCGTCGGCCGCAATTCGTGTCACTGAGATTGGCTAGTATGGCTTCGTGACCCACGTTGTCAAAGGGCCCTTTTAGTTCTAGTGCGAGAATTGCTTTTGGGCAGCACGGCGTTGCTGCAGTCAGTACTTCCTCTTTTAGCCGCAGAGCACGTCTTGCGTTGACAAGTTGGGCCAAAAACCAAACATCGTGTTCGGCATCAGTTGAGGTTCTTCAAGATGCGTCTGTAGCCTGTCGAAGATCACACGTTCCATCAATTCACCGAGGCAAGACGTGAGCGAAATGGGTCTTAGGTTCTCCAGGCAGGGCGTTTTTCCTGGCTTTGGTATCAGCGTAATCTCCGCATGCTTGAATTCCGGGGGTAAGGTCCCTCTGATCCAGTGTGCATTGAAGACTTCCAGTATGGCTTGCACGGTTGCATCGTCCAGGTTACGTAGCAACTTGTTGGTGATTCCGTCCTTGCCCGGAGTGGTGTTTCGAGTGAGTCTTGCGATCGCTCGTGTCAGCTCGGAACGCGTTATGTCCCGGTCGAGCTCGCTGTTTTCCAGCCCGGCGTAGTGAGCCACTGGCTGTGCACCGAGTATCGGCTGGCCAATTTTCTACTTTGTAGGGCACACAATAGCTCATCGTCTGTGCCTCCGAAGTTGTGTAGTACTCTGTTTATCGTGTGCTTGCTTTCTTTCTTGCTCTGGGTTGGATCTAGTAGACGTTGCTGTAACGTTGTAAGGATATCGCAGCTGGACATATGTGACCTCTGAAAGATGCTCACTTTAGGCATGCAGAAGTCTATAGAACATCTAGTGGATATTTTGCAGTTCACGCTAGCGAGATATACTTGCAGGTGCCACAGCAAATGTACTATCAAGGACAAATTCAATATAATGTTCGTAGCAGACTCCGTGTAGCAGAACGCCCACATAGCAAGATCAGATGCATCGCATGCACACATTTGCGCACACGCCCGCGACGACGAAGTGCAGTGTACTCATTCTTCTGGACCTCCCCTCTGGCACACTGATCATATTAAATTAACGAAAGTTTTAAAAGTAAACTGTATCAGAAAATAGGCAGAGTAGACGTATGCATATGAGTACAGACATGATAGTTTCGAAGCATAATTTAAACAAATCAGGAAACAATCTTCTCCTAGACAAACTTGACAAAAGAAAAAAAGGCCTGCGGAAGGAGAGGGGGGGGGGGGGGGGGGGCGAGTGCAATTATTCGTGTGTGGTCCGTAAAAAGTCTGTTTGGGATGTTACAACATACATTAGACGTCATGTGATCGGCAACGCAACGTCATAGCCACGAGCTACCGCATTTAAGAACAAAAATTCTTTGAAAATTTTCGACAAGCCTTCACTGTCCTATCCTTCACTTCACCTGAGCCTATGGTTCCACCTTTTAGTTCCGCTAAATTTAAGTACCACATTCAATGTGAATGACATTTGATGCGCAGTAAAACTCGGGGAATATAGTGTTTTCAAAGACCTACTTCAATAAAAATTTAATTACGACATTTTAATTACACCCCCTCCCCAACCGATACAGCATCTTAAGTGAATCTGCAAGAAAACTTAATATGCAGCCAACCGATCTGATGAAGCGCGTTCATCTCTAGGACGTCAATATGTAAGATAAGGAGTCTAATTCTAAAGTAGAATGAACGTAAATAAGACTGCCTACTAGATATTTCCAAATACACGTTAGTAGGACGTCCTTTTATAGATGTTATGACGAGACTCGGACGAATAGGTCACATCTGGATGTTGATAGGCTTTCCTTGGTTCACTTTGGTGATATGGTATGCTTTGTAGTGTCTCGAACAGCCAGACATAATATCTAGCATTGCATCAGCTGTTTTGGAACAATAACTTATTTTCGTTTCTTTTTCTTCGTTCGTTATTTCTTTTCATTTTTTTTTCGTATGCGATTTGAGGGACAAAGCATCCTTTCTCGAGTGAGACTGTGCATTGCTGGCGTACAATAAGTGTCTAATGAATTAATCTGCGATTACTTATTCAGAAGAACGTCCTTTAAAAATCGACAAAAAATTCGATTACGCCGCTCTTGGTTGTTTTTACTGGCTCAACACTGCCTAAAGCGTCAAAGGGTTCAAATGCTCGACTGCTGACTCACACCCGAGTCTCGGGGGCGGATATTTCTGTATCTTCGAATGCGGTACGTGTGTGACTCAGTGGTGAATACTGTCGCGAATTGAGCGCGACTCTTGAGACTCACACGCGTTACTCGCTGTGTCGATTTCGAGTGTATTGGACGGGAAATGTAGTAGTACGGTAATGCATGCAGGCCTCACGCCTCTTTGCTCACTTGCATCACACCGCGAGTTTAGGGCAGCGCTATAACTTAAACTTCGGGCGGGATTCTTCTTCTTCACAACTTGCACTGTACTATGTCATAAAGAAAAAAAAAAACACTTCTTCTACGCGTACAGCACTGAATAACACCTGTTGAGTGACAGGCAAACATTTTTCAGAAGCACCGCTGCAGTTCCTGCATAATGCAGACATGCATGCTTTTATTTAATTTTCTTTCGCGATACCTTGCTGGAAATCCTTCTAATTAGGAAAAAAAAAATACATAAAAGGTTCGAAACGTCGCGTAAACCTCTGGAACTGACGGTATATATACGAACAAGCCTTAACACAGAAGAACACGCCAGAGTGCAGGAACCTCCGGTTCGAATATATTGATTGCGAAACAAGACGCGGATTGGGAGTATTTGATTAGGAAACAAAAGAGAGGAACTACCTATGGACTAGACATCTTATATACTACTAATAGACAATTTATGAATGACTTGTAAACGCCTGAACTACTAAATTTTGAGCATGCTGAAATCGGCTTTATAGTCAGGCCATCACCTGCGACCAGTTCCCCGAAGTATAACCTAATCTAACAGCAGCAATACTACAAGAACTTTAAAACACATAGGTGCATACGATAACAGCACACGTCAACCATTGCATCCAAGGGGGACGATTACACGATCAAGCGACCTTGGTGTGTGCACTCACCTGCGGAGTTTTCCGCCTAAATCGCGGATGACCGAATGGAGAACACACCGCTTACGCAGTCGAGCCTCCTGGTTACGGACATCGCACGTTATTGGTCGTGGAAAATCCACGTGAGTGCAGCTGCTGTAAGAGAATCGAGCCGGACAGTGTGACCGCGCGCAATCGCGCAGAGGAACCTCGCGCAGCGTGATTTTTTTTTTTTTTTTTTGCCGGTTCCTCCATCCGACATTCTTTCTTTCTGTCGTTCTGTCTTTTCTTTCCTTCGTTTATTTCTTTGC
Organism: Dermacentor silvarum; assembly: GCF_013339745.2. Classification (NCBI taxonomy): domain Eukaryota; kingdom Metazoa; phylum Arthropoda; class Arachnida; order Ixodida; family Ixodidae; genus Dermacentor; species Dermacentor silvarum. The sequence goes on along the minus strand of NC_051156.1, from coordinate 211,264,245 downwards.
ATTCCACTTTCCTTCACCCCTTCCTTTCATTTTTCACTGTCGTTCTTTTTGTTTCTCGTCCGCGTTCTCCGTGCCTACTGTCGTCGAGTTGTATTCACTCTAGTTAAACCTCAGTGTCATTTCCTTTTTTTCACTTGTTTTTCTTTTTCTTTCTCCCCCTCTTACGAGGAAATAGCTACAAAAAAAAGACCTCAAGGAATATAAGGGTCTCGTGTAGCTGCCACTGCGAAGCCGCGTGACTGCGCGGCAGACTGTTTCGTGACTACGCGAACAGCGGCCTCACAGCTTCCGCGTACGCGAGTGCGTATGCGAGGCAGGCTGCATGGTCAAATTCAGTTTCGCTCAACCTGACATCAGAACTCTTCCGCGCCTCTGCACATGGTCGAGGCAACTGCGGAGGCACGTTAACTCACGCCTCAGTGTTGCCTGTAGGCGGTAAATGAATGGAAATTGCGGAGTAATCTCGGCGGCCGTCGGAAGTAATTGCATTTTTCATGAACGCGCGTGTGTGCATTCGAGCACGTGTGCAAAGGAGCCTGCCCTGCGCCTAAAGAAATCAACTGCAGCAGTCTACCGACTAGACATCTCATAGACTACTTATAAACGTTTTATATACGAATTATGAGCACCACAGTGACTACACAGATTGCAAAAATCTGCGAGCTTGGCATCTGGTAGAATTTTGATAGACGCTTTATAGATTACTTATGAACATCTCAGATACCGCACTTTTACCTCCGTACTATATTTTCAAAAGATAATTTGTAGGTTCTCTATCGACACTGATTCTATAAATGCATGTACTGTCTCTTAAAATAGTAAATTACTGTTTCGTACAAGAAATAGTGATAAAGAACGCACATTCTCCAAGCTGCACGCGTACAGTTGGTGTTCCTGCGAGAACGGCCTTCGCATATCAATAAAACAGTTTTGGTATTCGAATCATAACGGAAACCCTCGCTGATAAAAATTCGTATCTGCAATGGCCTACGTTAAAAGATGCACGAGAATCCTAAATAAGCTAACTAATCAACGAGATTTCCATTGGCCAAGTCTTCCTTTAGTAACCGTAGCGCTTATGTTCAGGGTTTGAATCCTGAAACTCGCCCCAATTTCGATATAGTAACGCGATTAGCATTCTCTGGCAAGCTCACCCACTTCGCGGTATGTATGCCATCCGTATCTAACCTATTTCACCACACCCTCGACTCTCAAGCTGTCACCTAGCTCGGCCCACTAGGTATGTGAAAGAGGTTAGATACGGACGCATAGATGCATACATACCGCAAAGTGGCATGTGCCCTTATATATCTTCACAGTGACGCTACCTGGGACCGGCCAACAGAACTACATTAGTAAATTAAATTTACTGCATAACTAGTAGCTGAGCATCCAAGGTTCGCGAACATTCTCCCTTTAATTGTATCCTTCCACTTGTGCGATAGCTTACCGTCATTAGCGCGAAGCTTTTCTATTTTCTTTTAGTTTACCCCCGTGTTAGAATGTTTCATGCAAGTGGACTCTGGTCAACAATAACTACCATATATATTTTTTCGGATCCACTCTATTCGCAATAATTAGAGACTGACTTCGCTAAAGCGATAATCGCATGGAGCATATAGCTCAAATAAGTCTGTTCAGGTTGACTACCTGAAGAGGTGGAGATTAGTTGCCCGACAAATCGCAATGTCTATGTAGCTAATCGAAAAAAGATTCGCTAATTAACTTTCTAATTATTCACTTTAAGGTGTACCTTGTGATTGCTGAACTGAAGCCGAGTAATAAAAAGGTCACGTTTGCTTAGCACAAATCTGAAGCACCACTTTCGAGATATCTCTCTTCTCTACTGCACGACCTGAACTTCTCAATTGCAACATGTGCTCCTAAGGGAGTAATAAGAAATATATTCAGTGAATACCTTTTATTAGCGACCCGGATATTGCGGTTTGTCGATTTGCGATATGTGTTCAGGTAATCCACCTGAACAGGCCGACTGGCGCTAAATGCTGCATGCCGTAAATATTTATATGTATATATACAACAGGTAATCCAACTGAACAGGCCGACTGGCGCTAAATTCTGCATGGCGTAAATATTTATATGTATATATACAACAGGTAATCCACCTGAACAGGCCGACTGGCGCTAAATTCTGCATGACGTAAATATTTATATGTATATATACAACAGGTAATCCAACTGAACAGGCCGACTGGCGCTAAATTCTGCATGACGTAAATATTTATATGTATATATACAACAGGTAATCCAACTGAACAGGCCGACTGGCGCTAAATTCTGCATGACGTAAATATTTATATGTATATATACAACAGGTAAACCACCTGAACAGGCCGACTGGCGCTAAATTCTGCATGACGTAAATATTTATATGTATATATACAACAGGTAATCCAACTGAACAGGCCGACTGGCGCTAAATTCTGCATGACGTAAATATTTATATGTATATATACAACAGGTAATCCACCTGAACAGGCCGACTGCGCTAAATCGCATGACGTAAATATTTATATGTATATATACACAGGTAATCCACCTGAACAGGCCGACTGGCGCCTAAATTCTGCATTACGTAGATGTTTATATGTATATATAAACAGGTAATCCAACTGAACAGGCCGACTGGCGCTAAATTCTGCATGACGTAAATATTTATATGTATATATACAACAGGTAATCCACCTGAACAGGCCGACTGGCGCTAAATGCCGCATGCCGTAAATATACATATACATGTATATATACAATCGAACGAATCATATAATAAGTAGTATATTAAACCAGCCATTTTGTTTGTGATTCTTCCCTTGAACCCCATACATATTTCTTCACACACTTCGATGATTTGCGCTGCTAGTTCGTGAGTCATGAACCTTTATGGCCCTGTATAGACCACCAAAATAAAGTTTTGAATCATGAATCTTTACGGCCCTGTATAGACCACCAAAATAAAGTTTTGCGTCATGAACCTTTACGACCCTCTATAGACTACCAAAATAAAGTTTCGAATCATGAACCTTTACGGCCCTGTATAGACCATCAAAATAAAGTTTCGAGTCATGAACCTTTACGACCCCGTACAGACCACCAAAATAAAGTTTCGTAACGTGTGGGCTGGGGAAAGACGTGGTCAGGGGAAAGCAAACTATGACGAAGCACACGCCGCGCCTTTTCTATAGCCCTATATGTATACCTCCCGTGAGAGCGTGACTTATCGTCTCGAGATGTGCTCCGGCGCTGGCGGTAAGCCAACGCCGCGCGGCTGCGATCCCGGGAGTCACGTCGGAGACAGGCGGCCTGTCCGGGCGACTCGCATGATTGACACCCGGAGAGCGACCAGAGCGGATGAGTGGTCTCCGCGCTCGCACACACACACACACACACGCGCCAATCGTTCGTCGGCGGCTCTCGCTTCATTGCGGCGCCATTACTCAACTCGGATCGCAACCCTGACCGAGCCCAGTGCCCTCCCCTCAACCCCGCGCACACCCATTGCCTCGCTCCAGTGACACGTACGTTCTTCGTGGTCGAGAGAATCTGGAGGACGTTACTGCCCACCGCCAAGAGACGGTTCATTCTGGATTGATGAAGCCGAGCGCAGCTCCTAACCTGACAAGCGTGACTATATACTGCTTTGCGATATATGCATGCTCCAGTTTATGTTGCGATAGCAATTATATGGACACTTCAACCGGATTTCTGCCGTCGGCGTCGCCGTCGCCGCGAGGTTTCGCATAAAGTACAAGGGCGATAAAATCGTCGCTGCGCGCCGTATTTCCCCGCGCGCTATCACGGAGAGCGAACGCACGGCGGAAAGCAAACGCGACCGTCGCGCGAAAGGCCGTGGGGGTATGGGAGGGAGGGAGGCGGGCGACGCTGTGCTGCGGCACGAAATGCGTATCTTGCAACCGGGCGCAAGGGGAACTGGCCACTCGATCGCCCACGCGAAAGCAAAAAAGCGGGAAGGCAGCGCGGGAGGGAGGGGGCAGCTTCTACTGTGCCAACAACTGCGTTTGTACTTTGCCCGGCTGTGGCGGTCGCCCGCACCGTCTCTTATCTCCACATGGCTCTGACCTTTGTATGCGCTGTGCATTCGCCGCTCAGTTTCCGTTGAGGCGATAGACCGCACGAACCTTCGCCCGCTGCGGCGGCTGCGCTTGCTGGCAGCGTTTTAGCAGTCTTTGTCTGCGGTCATTCAGTGTGATCTATTCATGTTTGCTTGTGCGCGCTGACACCACGCTTGTTAATTCAGTTAGTAAGTGAATGTGTCCAAGTTTATGCAGCCGATAAAACTACTATCCCTACTGCGAATAGCTCTGTACTAATTTGCTATCGCAATTCATGCTTCGCCTTTCGGGCGAAACTGCGACATTTTAGTAAGGTCGGTGACAACCTAAGAATGCAGAAGCAAGTACACCACCGTCGAACTCAGAAACACCAGCCAATTACGCTCGCTCATTTGCGTGACGTCATTGGGGGTGGTGGATATACTTTCATAATCAACGTCCCAGAGTCCTCTTTATTTTTTTTCTGGACATTGTTAAATTCCGCCATATTCGCGACGAGAATTAGCCATCCTGCCAGCTCTGATTGGCCCACAGGGCTTCTGTGGCACCTCCGATTGGCTTGCCGCTATTGCAGCATTTGGCAATGCACGGCCGGAATTTGTGTGACCCAGAAGAATAGCAATACATGCACTTTCCTCGGGAACTGATTTCTAGTGCGCAGACACAGATAGTGGGGGCAGTGCGGTTTTGAGCGCGGAGGTTGTACTAAATTCTTAGGTTGTCGTCGAACATAATCACTGAACAGTGCTGGTTGTCACGTTCCGCTTTTGAGCACGAGGTCGCGGTTTCGATACTCGGTGATATCCGTCACACTGCACCCAAACAAATTCAGCGTGGATTTCGCAGTATGTGCGAGAGAAATGCGTTAGTATTATGTCGCACCTCTTTGAGGTCATGGACCCATGACCTTCGCTTTTTCTTCTTTTTTATAAGAGCTATATTTAAACGCATTTTATTTCTGAAGTGCAATGAATCGTCATCTTTGGTTCCCTCTGGCGATTTCCGAAACGTGCAATTTTCACGAAACACCAGCAGATGCGTTTCACAACAATTCAGTATGATGTTATCAAGCTTCCGCTGCACAGTTTCGCGTCTAAAGTTTTACCTTCATACGTGGTTTCTTTACAACTAAGCTCTGTTCTTTTTGCAACGAAGCAGAAACAATTGATTTATCTCTTTCCTGCTGCCGCTTCTCCCTCCGTAGAATGCCATATCGTGCTTCTGACTAAAGTAATGTACGCTTAACTCTACCAACAACGTGTCAGTTAGGTAATAGTCACAGCTTAAAGCTGCTCTGCACACGTTCATTCAAGCGTCCGGAAGGTTGCGTTGCTAGGAGTGCTGCTAGTGGTTTAGTTTATTTCTTCCTTTGTTTGTGAAGAAATAAATAAACCAGTTAACCACCACACCGTTCACTCGAAGATTGGAGGGGTGTGCCTCCGTGCCCGAGGCTGTCGCCCATGGCAATGAACGATCGTCTGATGGCGGCTGTCTATGTGCTGTCGCGCTGGTTCATGACGTCATAGGCGGAGCGTTATAGAGGGGGCCTTGAAAGTAGGTGGACAGCAAGCAATCTTTTATGTGAGATTGTGAGCTTCTCGCTGCATGCAGCGGAATAATGTTTGGCTCGCATGTTCAGAGCAGTATTGTCTACCGTTAACGTCTCCTCGCCGTGTTCGAAAGTCGTTGCAGTACCCTTTCGTGTAACTTCTGCCTCTCGTGGTCTCGGTTTGTGCGGCAGTGCAACGAAGCTATATAGAGCGCTTCGGTGTCCACCGATCACGCGAGTCTCTGACACTCGACGAATGGCATTCGCAGGATGAGGTCACCTGAGCGCTTCCCGCCAGAGGAGCAGCAGCCGCGGCAGCAGCAGAAGCCGTCATGAGCCCGCCCTGGCTGCCCCGTTTCCGGCCCCTGTTCCTGCTGGTGACGGCGCTCAACGTGCTGCTCCTCTACAGCGTGGGCCACTATCTGTGGGCGCCGCGGTCCGCGGCCTTGTCCTCCTCATCGGCGGAGGGCTCGGGCTCCGCTGGCGGTGCCTGGAAGCGGGCCACGCCGGTGGGACACCGTATTCGAACCGCGGGCTGCACGCTGCCTCAGTTCGATGCGTTCGACCCCTCTGTCAGGCCGTACTTCCGGCGCCGCTCGGAGACACGCCGGTGCCACGGGAGACCGAACTTCCTCACCATCAGGTGCGCCTTGCTCACCCTTCTTTGATCTCAGTCTTCTGTGCCATCCCTGCCGCCTCATCCTGAGAACGAAGCGAGTGCTGGTAAATCCTATTGCGGAAGTGGCTGCTTGTCCTATACACTATAGTATACAGATGCACTAAATAGAAATATTGAAGAGGACGAGTGCAGTGCTGTAAGCGGTGTGTGCGTTCTCTTCTGTCACAAGTAAAATTTTTGTTGCGATAGCAATTATATGGACACTCCAAAGCGGATTTCTGCCGTCGGTGTCGCCGTCGCCGTGAGGTTCCGTATGATGTCAACGGCGATGAAATCGTCGCCGCGCCCCGGACGCTGCATGTGCGGGTGAAAAGGCGCGAGGGACGCGCGCTTTCACGGGGAGCGAACACACGTCGGAGAGCAAACGCGCGTTTAGCGCCGTGCTTCCTGAAGGGCTGCAGAATTAACTGTCTCTGTCCTCCTTTACAATCACCATATATAGAGAGCAAACGCTACTTTTCCCGTCGCGCGAAAGCCGTGGGGGGACGGGAGGGAGGGAGGGGAGGCGACGTTTAGCTGCGGCACCAAATGCGTATTTATATAAAAACGTTGCGAGACCAGAAGGTGGGTAAGATTTCCGACGCTGCTCGACGAGTGCCCCATTCTGATCTCGTCGAAAACCTCCGAGGCGCCCCCAGAGGCACCGGCAACAGTCACCAACGCCGCGCGCGTTCGGTGCGAACGCGGGAAAAACCCGACGGCGTCGACAACAGTTCTGCGCGTTGCTGGTGCTGCTGCATGTCCAAGTTTATGCAGCTGATAAAACTACTATCCTTACTCCGTATAGCTCTCTACTAATTTGCTATCGCAATTGATGCTTCGCCTTTCGGGTGAAACTGCGACATTTTTTTTTTCGTTATTCTCCGGTGACAACCTAAAGATTCAATACGAGCTACACTCACAAAGCCGCACTGCAACTGCCCTCTGCGCCTTCGCGCTCCGAAACGTAGTTCCAGGGAGACGCCGATATTGAAAGAAATCCGCTGTGTCGTGACGTCACGGTTACTAGCGAACGTAATTGACCAGTGCACCGCATACAAATCATCTTTGAGTTGAACGGTGGGGTATATTCCACTGCATTCTTAGGTAATTGTCATCGAATACAGTAAATTGTTAAACTGCAGTGGTAAATTACGCTTCTACAATAGTGAAAGGGTCACTCTTACATTGAGATGAGTATTGGTACAACAGACACAGAAAAGACGCTAAAAAAATAATAAGGACGAGTGGCGACCCCACTCTGCAGTTCGCTGCAGTTCGCTGCAGTTCGCTTCGTGAAGTGATGAATTTTGGCGTCTGGTCAAGTCTAGTTAATTACTTATTGCCAGAGAGCTACCACCCACCCCCCTTCCCCCATTGAATTGCGACAGAAACGAATATTCAACCTAGCGAGTTTCGAGGAGTTGTGCTGGCTCTCCGTAACGTCACATTGACGTGCCTGCGTTGAGCCTTTGGCGCGAAGTTCAAGAGATAGAAGTTCAGCTTTCATTTTCTGCCGTAATAATTGACCTTCTTCACTAAGTGACTGCCACTGGTGCATTAAAGGACACTTTGCCAGTACAAACTGATTTAGTGTTGCTCTTTAGTGTCACTTTAGGGATACTGTACTAGGATTGAAAGCAGCATTGAGGATCATGGCGAGATCATTGCCATTGGGAATTTTTCCATGGAATTTTGGGAAGGCAGTTGGTCGGGTGCGTCTGCTCAACTGCACTCGTACTGTAGAATCTTTTTAGTCGCACTTCCCTGTGTTTTGTTCTCATGGTGCAAACCAGGGCTGGGCAAAGATACTTTGCCATTTGTATCATTATACGATACGAGATACTCGGGCAGCAAATGTTTTAGATACAGATGCAAGCTACTACAGCAATTATTGTATCCGATACGATAATTTCCATTTGTATCGTCAGATACTTCCATACATTCGCGAATTTCTTATTATAGATATATGCAGGGTGTCTTTTTTTTTTTAGCTGCACAAAATTTTTAAGATTAGGAAAATATATAACTTGGTCGCGTTATGTTGACCATTCGAGTGCACGGATTGGCGGCCTCTAGATACAGCGCAATTTCCGCACTTAAGTGCGTAATTAGCGAAGTTACGGTAATTAACTTTCTAATTATCCACAACAGGTGGCTACAGCAAATGAGTACTTTGGGGCCCGTCCTCAAAAATACCTATGTCAACGATCAAATTTTGAATAGCGGAGTTCATGTGGGAGCTGCGCGAACAGTTAGTTCCCCTTGGCAGGCTCCTTGAAACCGAAACTGGCCGCAAAAAGAGCGTCTGTGTCGTCGATGTCGCCGCCCCCGTGCCTTTCGTCACTTCTCCGAGGTAAGCGCCGGTCCGGCCCCGCGAGCAGCTTGCGTTATCTCCTTGCTACCTGCGGCGTTCGGAGTCGACGCTACAGACTGATATGACGCCGTGCCTGTAGTAGCCCAAGGAGCGGGGTTGGTGCTACAGCGCAACGTGGCGCCCGACGGAATGACGAAGTAAATTTGGCGGCCCGCCGGGATTGAAGCACTAGGCCCACGCCGCAGACAGCAAGGTGATAACGCAAGCTGCTCGCGGGGCCGGACTGGCGGTGACGTCGGAGACGTGACGAAGGGTGGGAGGGGGGCGACATCGACGACACAGACGCTCTTTTTGCGTCCAGTTTCGGTTTCAAGGAGCCTGCCAAGGGGAATTGTTCATGTAGCTCCCACATAGATTCCGCTATTGAAAATTTAATGGTTGGGATAGGTAGTATCGAGGACAGGCCCCAAAGTGCTCATTTGCTGTAGCCACCTATTGTTCCTAATTAGAAAGTAAATTACCGTAACTTCGCTAATTACGCACGTAAGTGCGGAAATTCCTCTGTATCTAGAGGCCGCCAATCCGTACACTCGAATGGTAAAGATAACGGGACCAAGATTTGTATTTTTCTAATTTAAAAAGTTGGCGCAGCTAAACACACACACACGCACGCACGCACGCACGCACGCACGCACGCACGCACGCACGCACGCACGCACGCACGCACGCACACACACACACACACACACACACACACGCACGCACGCACGCACGCACGCACGCACGCACGCACGCACGCACACACACACACACACACACACACACACACACACACACACACACACACACACACACACACACACACACACACACACACACACACACACACACACACACACACACTGTATAATGTAGCAGCAAACGTGTACGCTCAACAATGTTTGCTTGGAAATTTCTGAACTCCGACCAGCCTTGCTTCATTTAAATGAAATGGCTGTTCGTATCTAAAAACCTTTGTCTTTCTTGCTCAAAGTAGAATATTTCGATTCCGAAACAATTTATTGGGGTTGCTTTAGCTGCTTAACATGAAAGCACTTTATACGCTGCGCTGTCAACGGTTTTTGCTTGTCGCTTTTGTAATTGGTGGGAGTCGCTGCTCTGCTTGCCGACCAGCTAGCGTCAATAAGAAGCCCCGGCACGATCGCGTAAATGCCGATGTGAATTTTTGCCTTGTCCGTAAACGTATTACCGTTTACGCAATACCGTATCACCGGACACGTGTGCAGCAGCAACAACGCTAGACGCAAGGCCACCCCATTCTTGCATTCTTCAGACTTTGTAACGAAGCACCACACAAGAGAAACTTCGATAACGACACTATAGCGGCATCAGAATTTGCGCTAAAGTCGCCGCACGCATTGGCGTACGCAGCATAGTACGGTTTCTGGAGCAAGTGTCATGGCGTCGACGTAACTCAAGAAAAAAAAAAATCGAGAAAACGAAAGGTCGGTATCGCGCAGACGCTCACGCGCCTGTTTTGTCGAGATGGTGGAAGAGCCACCACGTGACTCTTCTTCACCAGTAGGATCGCGCAGACCTCATCGCCTGCCCTCGCTGGAGAGCTCTGGCGGAAAGATGACATAATGTTGCTGCCTTCAGTTTTATTCAGGTGGCTTGGTGGCTGCAGTATCAGGTTGAGAATCTGAGTTCAGCCGACGTTTATAGTTTCACACAGTGATGTTGCGATGACAGTATCTTGTATCTTAAGATACACGATATTCTTTCATGTACCGGAAATAGAGATACTGATACACGTCTTGCCAGACGTCATCATCATCGTCATCAGCCTATATTTATGTCCACTGCAGGACTAAGGCATCTCAATGCGATCTCCAATTACCCCTGCCTTGCGCTAGTTGATTCCAACTTGGGCCCGCAAATTTCCTTACTTCATCACCCTACCCAGTTTTCTGCCGTCCTCGACTGCGCTTCCCTTCTCTTGGTACCCATTCTGTAACTCTAATGGTCCACCGGTTATCCATCCTACGCATTAAATGGCCTGCCCAGCTCCATTTTTTTCTTAATGTCCATTAGAATATCAGCTATCCTCGTTTGCTCTCTGATCCACACTGCTCTCTTTCTGTCTCATAACGTTAGGCCTAGCATTTTTCGTTCCATCGCTCTTTGTGCGGTCCTTAATTTGTTCTCGAGCTTCTCTGTTAACCTCCAAGTTTCTGCCCCATTTGTTAACACCGGTAGAATGCAATGATCGCACACTTTTCTTTTCAACGACAGTGGTAAGCTCGCAGTCAGGATTTCTTGCCAGACGTATCATGATACAAATACAAGGTACCCAAATAGTATCTAAGATACATGCATCCTCGATACTGCCCAGCACTGGTGCAAACACAGCCCGCTTCTTACCACAGTGGCCCTTCAAACCGCTAACTGCTGTTACCGGCATGCTTTGCGACAGGGGTGGCGTAGTGAACCTAGTCGTGAAATCGGTCTATCGAATTTTCGAGAAATGTATATAGGACACGCAGTTATACTCCCGCTATTAAAGACACGGCCAGCGCTCCTTTCGTTCTCAGAGTGTTTTCTTCTCACGGGACAATTCGCCAGAGGGCGTCATTTGGCTCTCAGCTGGAGCGCACCATCAACTGCCGACATAGAAAAAGGTATACCTGCTTCCTTCTGTCCTTCTTTGTTATCCTTTTCTTGTTTGTCCTTTCGCTTCCTTTTTGCTGTTTATGTTTGTCACTTGACTCGTATCCTTTCCTTTCTGCCCCTTTGGTCTCTCTTACTGCCTTGCCATTTTCCTCTATCACTTTTCCTTTGTTTCTATTTCTTAATAGTCTCTGGTTCGTTCCCTTCCACGGCTGCAGCGGACCTTGTCGAGGACAAGCTCAAGTAAGGCATAGCAGTCGACGTCTTGTACGTATGGGGTTTCATTTTCATTAGAATGGTGTCTTCAGCAATTGCCGGTGGCAAATAGCCCAGTTGTACTCATTGGAAGAGGGAAAGATGCTTGCATGAGGAATCGAAATGCGTGATAGACTAATTAACACAATTTCACTGTCTAACTATTTGCTTTAAGTCAAATTTAGCAATTTATAATTGCCAAGGAATTTTGGACATTTTGCCCCTTCGGCTACCTGTCTAACTTCACCGCAGTGTACCATCAGTGTGTTGGTCAGCACCAAAACACAGCTATAACGCAGCAGTGAAGTTGCGACCAAGGAGGTTATATACTTAAGACTTCTGGAGTAGAGGTGGCTCTATAAAAGTGAAGCCGGTCGCGGCCATCTTGCTAGAGGCAAAAATCCCGAGCCGGCGTAGCGGCCGTAGCACAGCGCGGAGGGAATTCGCCGTGCTTATCGGCTGCACGCAGTAGGAACAGTCTTTAACTCATTGTGGCATATTCTCCGATGGCATTACAACGTCATGTAAAGTAGGCGCCTCTGTTACTGCATATCGTTCTGGCTGTAACGTAAGCTCTCGTATGCTCACGACCGGATGTTGTGCGTATACGTTTGCTTCAGTTGAAATTACGCGTCAAGTAGCCGGTGGCACGTCACTGCGTGTGGTGCTATGTAGCTCGCCGGCTGGCTCGGGTTGTGACGCGCGATGCGCATTTTACCACGACCTTCTCTATTTGGCTTGTACGTATCGCGCAATGTCTCTGCTTGTAATAGGGAAACGATCGAGTGAGACGCGTGCACAAGAAGGACTTGCGCTCGATTTATGACAAGAAAAGGGAAGGGTTGTAAGTGAAGCACTCATCCAGCCATAACTATTTGATAAATAAAGTCAACTGAAATTGAAATCCAGTCCAGTTCTTCCCTTATGTACACGTCTGCATGTTTCACTGGCTTCTTGTTTATCCTTGTATTATTTAGAAATCAATTGACACAGAACGTAAGTTCCAAACTGAGCTTGCTGTGAACCAATATAGATTTTGAAAAGCTCAAGTGTCCCTGAAATGTGTTTTATGCTGCTCCTATGCGTTTGTGACTAATATTTTGATGTTGTCTGAATACTTCCAACTGGGCCAGTACAATGCGTATGGTACGTCAACAAATATTCTAGACGCAGTGGATGAGTGGCATCAGTTTCTTTAGGTGCATATAAATTATAGGAGCACGTCCACAGTTCAGTGCGATGTCGCAACCTCTGAATTCAGTGTATAAATATCAGGTGGTTCAGGATGGTAAATGCATAATTTGCAGTGCGTTTCTTGAGAAAACCAGCTTGGCAGTGTTGTACCAAGATTACAGAGCTTTTAATAGAGTATTGCGAATAAAGTAAGGCCTCCAGTGGGGTGAAGAGCTTTTTGGAACTACCGGGAACAGATAAAAAAATACGAAGTGCAATGTCTCCACGTGTCCACAGCCATGTAATAGCACTCACGAGGGATACAGCAAGCCAATAAATGAGGACGGTGGTCGCGCCGTATAGTCAGAAGTTGCTGGTCGATAGTTTATTCCGGATATTTAAAAAGGTGGCTGAAAATGTTTCTCACCAACGGCAGGTGAATATTACGCAGTCACATCGCACGAGAGACCGTTCGTAATTTAATACAGTGAAGAAGTGCGATTGGTCACGCGATTGTACGCTATCAACACGGCTGTGTTTATTGCGTACAAGCAGCGTGGCCGGTGACCTGGAACCGTGAATCAAGAAAACTAAGTGCAACTACTTTGCTTTCGAACAAATTAAACATTGACTGCTGCTTTCACTAAAACGTTTTATTTTTACGTTTTTGAAAGATTCAAAGATTTAGACCAGGATTCTTCGTTTTATCCAGACACAGGTTTCGCTTGACAGAAGTAGGCACAAAATTATTTCACGACGCTATTAATCTTCTCATTATGGACATTTTTCTGTGTGAGAGGGCGATTTAACCTAGCAAGTAATATTGATTCGCTTGGGCAAAGCGGCCGCGCCGTAGTGGCAAGAGAGCTCAGTTTGAAATTTGTTATCGTTGGTTCCATCCAAAGTATACTTGCTCGGCTGCATTGTCTTGCGTTACGTCGTGACGCGCACGAGCCCGGGCGTGAAGGAAGAACGCTTCCGGCATATTTTCTATAGCAATATCCAATGATCACTGTAAGAGAACCAGGTTTTAGCGAGCGTGTTTGTCGGTAGTCAGCTTTGTGCCGTTCACGTTTGCTTTACTTCTTTGTGAACCTGTTTTCACTGCTAATGCGGAAAGATGTATCGTTAGGCGCTACCAACATATTTCACGTTCCTTTGCAGGGATGGATTTCCGGCCATCATTGATGAAAATCTCAAAGAACATGGCGTGCTTCCAAAGGACCTCGTGTGCTTCTACAAAGAAATCTACCGAAATGAATCTTTGAAGAAACCCGACGCGAAGTACTTGTATAGTTCCAGAGAGCGACTCCTGTTTGACGAACCGTTGAGGAAGGAGTTCCTCTTCGTCGAATGCGCCACGAGACAGTCTCCTGACCGACCATTTCATGACCAGTTTCTCCTCAATCCGGTGATCAAAGGCGATGTCGAGGAACGCTGTCGCTCGGCGCCCGCTGGAACGCCTCACAATCTGAGCGTTCTAGTCCTCGGTCTCGACTCGGTCTCGTACTTAAACTTGGACAGACACCTGCCGGAAACGGCAAAGTTTGTTCGCGAAAAGCTGGGTGCTTTCGAACTGCACGGATACAACAAGCTCGGGGACAACTCCTACCCGAACCAGGTTCCCCTGATCACGGGCCTCAAGGACTACGAGGCTACCAAGGCCGCTCCAGATGGTTTCTACGATGACTTGAGTGGCCGGTTCATTTGGCAGCTGTACGGTGAACGCGGTTACCGGACGATGTTTCTCGAGGAGTCGCCGTTCTACGGCCTCTTCAACTACTTCAGCCAGGGCTTTCGGCGTGCACCGGCCGACTACTACCTGCGGCACGTCATCATGGCCATGGACGACTCGCCCAAGAAAACCCAAGACTGGCAGCGAGTCCGCTGCTTGGGACCCACGATGCCGTTCGAGGAACTGTTGGACTACCTCGCCGGCTTCACGGACGTGATGGGCGAGCGTCCTTTCTTCTCCTACACCTGGATCAGCGAAATCACGCACGACTCGCTAAACAGCGCGGGCTACGCAGACGAGCCATTCCGGCGACACCTGGAAACTCTGTACTCTTCCGGCACGCTCAACCACACCGTGCTCGTCTTCCTCAGCGACCACGGCTTGCGGTTCGGGGATGTCCGGGCAACCTACATCGGCAAGTTCGAGGACCGCCAGCCCTTCGCCTTCGTGGTCTTCCCGCCGTGGTTCCTCGAGCAGAACCCAGAAGCGGCGCGCAGCCTCCGCGTCAACCAGCGCCGCCTGACGACTCACTTCGACGTGCACGCCATGCTCGTTGAGCTGCTCGACTACCCGAACGCCGAGCGACCCAACTCCACGTACGGTATCAGCCTGCTGCACGACGTGCCCGACACAAGGACGTGCGCCGACGCGTCCATCACGCATCACTGGTGTGCGTGCAACGCCCGCGCCGACGCCGCCGTTTCCGGTGATGTGGCCTCTACCCTGGCGAACCACTTCATATCCGAAATCAACGGGTGGGTGGCCCAGGCAGAGCGCAAGTGCGCCGAGTACAAGCTACTGCAAGTCATGGACGTGACGGCGCTCCAGGCGACCCCTGCTGAGCGTGCGACGAACACAAACCATTACTGGGTGACCATCAAGCTTTCGCCGGGCGCGGCCGTGTTCGAGGGCACGGTGCGTGTGCAGGGAGACAATGTGACGGTGCTGAAGGAGGTCAGCCGTTGCAACTGGTTCGCAGGCCAGTCCTACTGTGTCCGCAACCACTGGCTCGAGAAGTATTGCTATTGCCGTCGGACGTTCGGAGAACTGATTTGATGTTGGCGGTCCTTGTGTAGATCGCTCGCTCACCGTCGAGAATGTTAATTCGCGGCGTTAATTCGCATAAGCAGCAGCACTGCCGGAATGGAAAGTATATAGGCACCTACAATGCTATTTACTTCCTTCTAGTGAATATTTGCCTCGTAGATCGGCAGTGCTATGGGCTTGTGCTATGGGCTTGTGACGTGTTAGCCAGTGCTAATGCCTCCGTTGTAAATAGACCGGACTCTATTCAAATGTGATATACCTCCTAGGTGACGACGACAGATATCGGAGGACATCTTTCTTCGCCTTCGCCATCAAACCCTCTTTGACGGTTGTGCCATGCTGAAGCAGGTTAGTGGGTGCGCTTTCCGCCTAAAATACTGCCTGCTCCAGCATCGAGATATGCAAGGTTGCCCTTTTTGGAATAGGAATCGCGTACAGCGTTCGTTACCTTAGTGCAGGGAAGGTAATCCAGCCTCAGCTACGGTCAGAGTACTGAATCCTGACTTGATCAAACCGCCATTTCATGTGCCTGTGGCGCGAACTTCCTTTAATCGGTGTACCAAGCGTGTGCAAACTAGTCGTTTCCGCGATCGTTGGCCGTGTCCTGATGTGAAGAGACAGAATGGGGATTTTTAACCTGTCCGTGTACGTATTACGATTTGCGGAATACAGGAATACCGGAGACGCAAACGGGAGCAGAAGCGCTGGTGGCGCATGTTGTGACGCTTAGCTTAAGTAAAACACACATAACATGGCTCCAAGATCCGGTGGCGCGCGTTGATTTGCACCGCGCCTGCTGCCGGATCTCGGATTCTGCCCACAAAGCTCATGTTATATAATCAGAATATGTAGATGAGCAGGTAGTTGCAGTGACGTCGTGTGGTAGGCCATTCCAGCCTATGGCTGAGCGAGGAAAGAATGATGCAGCAAATGTTGTGGTATAACCACGTGGACGGACAACTTGCAAGTAATGACCAATGCGGAGTGAAATGCGAGCTGGAGGGCTGATGTAGGGTGGAATACGAAGTGAGCTGAAAAGTATGTCTAATGCGCAGCGGTTGAATAAAATGTTGCAAGATGTCGCTACCAGAGCTGCTGCTGTCCGTCTATGCATCCGCTCTTCCGGTGTTCCACAAACGGTAATCCTATATGGGCAGGGTACGTTTCAGGTCCCGGTAGACCGCACGAGACATTCTCGGTACTTTCCTTCATTTGGACTTTCCTACGCATGCGTAGAAACATCCGGCTTCACCCATTCGCAACCGAGCCCATTTCGCGACCTGTACTACCGTTAGGGTACCGTAAGCGTTGTGCGTTGTTAAGTAATATTCGTTGCCATTTTCTGCAGCGTCCAGACCATGTGACGTGGAATCATTTCTTGTGTTTATTTGTTTACTTTGGCCGCAAGGGTTGGAATCGAATACTCTGTAGCCCAAAGATACTGCGGCATTTGTTTTCCTGCGACTGCGCCAAAGACGGTGCATAAACGTGCCAAAAGACAGGCAGACGTCATTATTGCATTTTACGAATGTTCTCAGACATTTCCTCTCATTACGCTGCGTCTTAAGAATAGCTATTTTCGTTGCGGTGGTAGTAAAGCCGATTTTGCATGTGAATACAGTGCATAATTACATTAGGAGTCGGCCGTGTGTGCATCTGCCGAGCCGCCATATCTCAAGCGTCGATCCGTCAAGCACGTAGGCATGATGGTAATGAAGACTTTCATTTTGCGGCGACTTTAGAGTTACCAATTCCTCTTTATTCAGCTGAATTCGCGTACTGAACGAGTAAAAGGGCAGTCACACGAAGGAAAAAAAATCTTCAAGGCCACAAGAACGGGCAGCCCCGCTCACATCCCATCGTCTTCCTGCTGTGGTCTCGAAAGAGTCTTCCAAGGCATGCGACCCCACGTGACGGACAGTCTCCACGCTAATTACTGCACCCAATAATTAGCAGCTGGTTGTGCGTTAAAAGACACCGGAAGTTTTGTTGATGCCAACGACGCTCACCAGACGCTGTCAGAGAGTTATTGGGTTTGTCACTATGACGTTAGCAGAGCTTTCCCCGTACGAACGCCATCATCTTTCGGCAACGCTCACTTTACTTCTAGGCCTATCTACCATTCGCAGTTTGCTAACAGGTTTTTCAACCTTATCTTCGCTGCTTGACGAGTTCGATTCAGCCATTAAAGAACAAAACTGAAAAAAAAAAAAAACTGACTTTGTCATGTCTTTTGCTTGCAACCTATATGCGTGTCATCCTTACAGGGACACGTCTCTGCAAAGAGAAACCCCGATTTAGTGTAGACTGATCAACCATTCCTTCAAAACTCCATTGTCGTCAATTTCGCGGCATTAGGTTGATTACTTGAAGAGCCAAACTTGAAAAAGAAAATTTCTGCGGCGGTGCACCAGGGGGACGTCACAGACTTCAAAGTATTTGATTATTCTCTTATGAAGGTTCCATTCACGGCAAGAATGTTCTCTTCTTTTTTACGCGCAAGCGTAGATGCCCCGTCTGTCTAATCGGCGAGATTATGTTTGTCGCCGCGAGGGAAGCGAGAGCCGGAAGAGGAAGGCGCCTGGCGGTGGAAAAGAGAGTTGCCGCATTCCCTCACTTTCCGTTTGTGCTTCGACACCGCGGTGATCGAAGTGAAACGTCCCTGTAACTTTTTTTAATGCGACAGCATTATTTGCCCCATCACGCGAAAATCCGTCGGCGTCGGTGTGACCGAAAGATGATGCCAATATAGGCCGACGCCGCAAAGAGTTGCTCGGATTGACGTCACATGACTCAGGGAGTTTCCCGTAAACAATGTAAATTAATGGCTTTTCGGTCTCCGTGGGAATCGAACCCCGGCCTCCGCGGTGCGAGACGAGCGCGCTTCAGCGACGCCGCGGTGGCTCCACGGTTCTGGTTTACCAAAGGTCTGCCTAGTGCGTGAATCATCATTGCCCACAGCACGTCGCAGCCACCTGGCCGACTAAAGGTGTGGCCTAGTGCGTGCGTCATTGGGCACGTGACGGCAATGACAATGTGAAGGAGGTGGCGCAACGTCACAAGTGTATAAAATGAGCACGTTCATGACGCTCCGAGGTCTACAAACGGCCCCGCTCATAAGCAGGCTTATGTGTCTGCCGAATTGTTTTAACAGCGAAGCTGTTTAAGCTGGAGGTAGTCCGGTGGTGTACGCAGAAAACTCCTCCGCCTGGCGATGACGTCACGGGCGTCGGCAAGCAACGGAGCGCCACCGCCTCACATACCACTACTTTGCCGAGCTGGGGGAGAGAGAGCTGAGGGACAGTGAAAGCAGGGTATAAAAATAGCATCGCACAGCATAGCGGATGCGAGGTGGAGAGGAGGAGTGAGGCAGGTGGTAGTGGGACGCGTAGAACTGCTGCCGACGCCGACCGCGTTTCCCCGCGTTACGGTCCCGCGTTCGCGCCGAGCGCGCCCGGTGTCCTTGACTGCAGCTGATGCCTCTGGCGGCGGCTCGGCAGGTTTCGACCAGAGAACTGGACACTCGTCGCTTCCGAAAGACTGAAGTGAGAGCTGCAGGAAAGCTGAAACCAAGCGTCTTGCCACCTCCGCATCAGCGACGCTCGCTCCTCCGCCGTAGCTCTGCCTAGTGTCTCCCCACAGCCGCGCGGGGGCGAAGCTAGGCAATGACGTCACTATATATAGCTCCGCGTCGCCGAGGCGCGGAGACACGCTTTGCCTCGTGAGTTCGCGCCGAGCTAATGGGTCGTCCGAAGAAGATCGTCACGCCCGAAGAAGAGGAAGAGCGGTGCGAAAAGCGCCGCGCTGCCACTCGAAAGCGACTTCGAAGCCTTCGCACCGATCCAGAGTTTCCCCAGCACCGCCACCTAAAGCCTAGAAAAGCCAAGCTAATAGAAAGACCAAGTTAAAGATAATTAAAAGGCCAGGTTAAAGCTAAGAGAGAACCAAATTAAAGCTAATGAAAAACCATGTTAAAGCTATATGTAGGGAAGGGCCACCAACTTCGCTGTTTGCGCGGACTTCGCACCACTAGTGTGAAGCTGCCCCCATTTTTAACACGAAAGTGTTTTATGCCGGGGTCCACCAAGACTTCACTGACGTATTTCCGTCACGGAAATACGTCATAGAACATAATACAAAGAAAGAAACCAGAAGAAAAAGTTCCACAAACATGCAAAATTTGCAAATCGAACCCACGACCTCTCGGTCCGCGACGATAGATCGCCGAGCGCTTAACCCATTGCGCCACAAACGCATTTGCAGAGAGCTACACAGACGCGCCTTATATATCTAACACTCCTCCGTGTACCCGCGCTCTTGCTCGGGGCGGTGCCGCCGCCTACGAGCAGAAAAGAGAAGTACAGCACTATGACACTAACGCGCACCGACAGTGAACGCTTCGGTGGTCTCAGCACTACGACGCCTCGATGCCAGCATTCGAAGGGACGCTGGCATCAAGAAGCACTACCAACGCCACCTAGGTGGCGTTCACCGTACTCAGCACAGCGGAGCGTGGCCTCCGCAATCAGCTCTGAAAATGTTTCTGAAGTTGATCGCGGAGGCTCACACCACGCTTGTTCATTCAGTTCGTAATAGTCGGGCCACATTTTCCAACGCACGCTACACACGCAATGCTGCCCGGATCGGCAGTGCAGCGCTACAGGTGTGTCCCTTCGCACGGCGCTGCCCACGGAAGTGCTTCTCATCAACACCACCGTTTCACATGCGCCTTCTCGTGGTCACGAGTCTCTCTTCATGTCGGTCTACTTACGCCGCAGCACACCTGCTTACTTAATCAGCTCTTGTTTACTACAATTCATATTGCTACCAAAGCCGCTCACCTTACTTCGTATGACATTGCTGTGTTGCCATCGCATTCATTGCTTCGCCCTTAGGGCGAAATTGTGACATTTTTTTTCTTTCTTTCTGCTATTGCCGAAGCAGAATTTACTAATTGAATTTACCGAGTGAACCTCACTGTTACCGCGATTGGAGGCTTCGTAAGCCAGATATTTTGTGTAAGTGACAAACGGATGGAGACGCCCGCGGTTCTCGCACCAACTTCCTGTGACGTCATATATTTGTGGCAGCGTCTTTTCATCTTGTCTAGCTAAATTCTTGTGCATAAAGAATGATTGCGTTGCATTTTAAATGAACCAAATGCTCAACATAGCAAGCCTTGAGAACATTTGCTATGGTAAAACGGCCCCAATGCAAAATAATACTTTCAAATCAGTGACGTCCCACTGACTAACCCGGCGCTGCTGTTCGGGCGGGAAATAAAAGGGAGGTAAGTTTGATCATTTTTACTGCAAGCTCTCAATCCTCTTCCGCTAGATAAATAAAAATTTAGTTTTGTAAGAATATTTTGTCAGTCTATATAGATCGGTGTTGTCGCTCTTCAGTGTCCATTTAGGATTGACTACGGCGCTTTCTATATTGACTCCAGTGCTCACTAACCGAGTTAGCAGTTTGATCGGGAATCGAGCACGCTACCTCGTGATCAGCAGCATAGTTCTATATAGCCATCGAGTGATCGCCGAGGATAAGATATAGCAAGCACTGAGTAACAAGAGTCACATTGCCCGTTAAAATGGGTGACATGGCTATGTGGGTAACAGCGGGACTGTAGTCATGGCGTCGTGCTTTTTTGTCCACCGTGCAGGGACCGCAGCCGTGGCCTTGTGGTACAGTATCTGCCTCGGTTACAGTAGGTCGTAGGATCAAAACCACGCTGCCACCGGTTACCCACCTGTTGTCCAAATGGGCACAGGCGTCCCGCGGTCCGACGCGCGAATTTCTTTAAGGGTAAATTGTCCTGGGAAAGTAGCATGCGCCATGCAAATCCCGTCTAACCCTGTGAGATCAACAAAACCCCCCGGTAAAAGGAGGGTTTTGATCGCCGTCATGGCGGCAATTTTTCATGTGGCGTCCCACAATGAACCTATTATGTGGGGACGCCCTCGGGTTGGCGAGAAACGCTCCTTTCCAAGCGCCTGGCCGTGAGCGCGCTTCTACCTGTGTCGTCTACTTTCTGTCAGTCCACGCCTTACCGCGATGCCACAAAGCTGGACGAAAACAAGATTAATCAGGAGTTCGACCGGGAATAGAATCCGCTAGTGGCAAATTCATGCGCTTAAAGCAATTCCCACGCCGGCTGGACCGTCGTAGCTGCAGTTCACGTAGAGACTGGTGCCAGAGTTCTCTCGCAATTTTTGCAGGAAGCCCCATGTGTCAAAAGGTGAGTCTTTTCCTTTCTGAAAACAGCGCTAAACACGCAGACGAGTGAGTCAGTCTCGCTGTCTCGTCCGTGTCTCATGCGTTGTTTTTAAAGCATGTAACCTAACCGGCTAGCCGAAGTCAACACCCGCTTGAACAAGCATCTTCACTTGCACTCAAGAAGTGTGGGGTGGAGTTTCTGCAACTTGGAAGATATGTCTCAGTTGTACTCCTCAAAAGCCTGTCCGTGTACGTGTTAATGTTTGCAAAAAAAGAAAAAAGAAAACGAACACTAGCAACAAAGGAGGTAGCATGCTAGCGCCAATTAGTGACTGACTGGGCAAAAAGGGAAATATTTAGCCTAGAACTATTAAGCCCCTGTTGTTGCGATGTGCACATTTTCGTACGCGATTTGTTCTCACTAGTTCTGTGCAATAGTAGTGAGGAAAAAAAAAACATGGACATTGATGTGAGACATTATTGCCGCTAAAAGGATACACATGAAAACACAGACGAAACAAAACAATAACGACGACATGGACAACGCCTCGTGCGAGTTCTTCAAGCATGGACGTTGAGTTGCGGGTCAATTGAACGCTTTGCGTGCCCAAAGTGGGTTTCAGGTCCCTTTCTTCAGACTGTAGACTACCGCTGCACATGACCACTTTGCTCAAGGCACGTTTGACGAGATGTTGGACGTGCCGCGTTTCGCCAGCAGTAGTGAACGGACACTTTTTCTCCCCACGTAATGCCTGCAGTCAATAATTAACATGTGCATGTGATGTGAGCCGATTATACAAATCATTTCTGAAAAAAAAAAAACGCGACATGACTGACTGTATACTAAATCAAAATTTAAGTACAAGGACTCGCTCGAAAATATATACGAAGTTCGTTATAGTCAGACTGTTGTGTTTATATTGACTTTTTGTTGCCTCCACTCAAATGTCTGTTGAAATAAAATTGAATGTAACGCATTATTTCTGTAAGGTATTGCACAAATACATCTTGACTTTCAGTGGAGTTTACAGCACCTGGGAAAAAATTAAGTAACTTTGCCACACTCAGGTGGCAACTATGACAGTAGGTAAGTCATAGTTGTGACTGAAATGTTAATATCGCCTTCTCTAACACGCTTATGACAGCTGGTAAAGAAAGAACACCTAAAGCTCTTCATCTAAGCTGACAATGTGACACTGTGAGCCACTTATCTGGACAATACTAAGCATAAGGACATACTCTAGCAAATATTAAACACTCTTAATAGGTACACTATGAGCCTAGGATTAACACCGAATAAGTCCCAGTACATGTGCGTTAACCTCAATAAAGCGGCCCATAAAAAGATACACACGGATAGTGAGGGTATACTGAGAGTATGGATAAAATCCTACCTAAAATCGACACCTTGAAAGTGCTTGGTCCACAATTCCATAGGGCTGGTGGTGCCGCGCCCTTCACGTTGTTCCTAATAATCCACATCTCATCATGATCATCATCATTAGCCTATTTAAATGTCAGCTGCAGGACGAACGCCTCTCCCTGCGCCCTCCATTTACCCTGTCTTGCGCTAAGCTTGCGCCTGTAAATTTGCTAATTTCATCACCCCACCTAGTTTTCCGCCCTCCTCGACTGCGCTCCCCTTCCCTTGCCACCCATTCTATAACTCTAATGGTCCACCGGTTATCTACCCTACGCATTGCATGGCCTGCCCTGCTCCATTTAACGCGATAGCCTTAAGAGCCCCGTGTCCGTCGGTCTCGGCGTCGGCGTCCGCGGCCAAAAAAATGATCCCGAACTACCCCGACCACGCAGGCCCCCCGCGAGGCGCAGAGGCGCTGTTGAACTAATTGAATTTCTCCAAGTAAAATGCGCCAAATAAATCGTATAGTACGACTTAACCACAACCTACAGGTATGATAGCGTAGGATTGTAATTTGCATATACGAGAAAACATAATTCTGTTATGCGGAAACTCAAACACTAACCCCTTCTCCAGCATTTCTACCATTCATACAGCGGGGCGCCCCGGTCGGTGTTGCTTGCAAAAACACCATCCAGATGGCGCGCGCCTCCTCGGCACCCTACGGCAGCGTAAAGCCCTTGCAAAAAAAAAAAAAAAAAAAAAAAAAAAAAAAAAAACTAAAGTAGCGCTCACTGCGCCCCTTCGCTTCTGACTCCTCTCCTAGCAGCTGTAGCAACGCCTCTAAGGCGTCCACAGGAAAACTACGGACGCGAGAGCCGCAAGCAAGGCCGGGCTCGACTGGCGCGCGCTCGATAGCGCCGGAGCTGCGTCTTCGACTCTGTCTGTCTGAAAAACTTCATTGCAAGTACACGGAGGAAGTTTGAGGTGGCCCGGAGGGGGCCACCTCTAACACTCACTAGGTGGGCTCCTCATTACAGGAGCCCATTGGCGACCGCCGCGGCTCGTGCTCGGTCGACCAGGGCCGTCGAGCTTACCGGGATGTCCATTTCCAGCGCAGTGGCGCTGCCTTCAGGAGCGTCAAGGCTGAGCGCGTCTGCATTCAAACGCACTCGGGCCCGGCCCTGCTTGCTGGCGTGGATGGTTTTAGCCAGTACAAGCGTTTTGCTGACTTAAATATTCTAGGAAGCACTTCCGTGACACGGGCTAAACCTAAAACACTGAACAAGTCGTAAGCGCACCATCGGCATAAACTTCTCAGTTTAAAGACCCTGAAAAAAAAATAGGTTTCTTTTTTCAGGGGCTTTATGTCATGCATATAAACACACTGCGAACACTTCTGTTGATTGACTGATTGAATACAGCATATTTTTCTTTCTCTCGAACCTCTCCCACTACACCGTACCGAACCGCACCACCCTGGTGTGGCCTAGCGGGATAATTGCACAAGCCCATCTTTCCGGCCAAGGCCCATGCTCCACGGGCTTCGAACCTCAACAAACTTCATTTACAAACTACAACACGCATGAGAGAGGAGACATACTGACATGAATGACACTACTTTAGTTTTTTTTTTTCTTTTTTTTTTTCAGGGGCTTTACGGCAGCGGCGCGACGAGATGAAGGTGCAGTAAAAAGAAAGCCTCGGTTGCCGGGAAGCCCGACCGTTCCTCAGGGATCTTTGAATGTTATCGCGTTCCACTCTTAAAGGCGAAGCTTAAGCGTCCTCCAAATAGACACACGGATATATTTGCTTGGAGATTGCCACGTGTCTTGTGAAAGTCATCCTACTACCCAGAATTAACTGTTAGACTAAGTTCTAAAACCTACAGTTAAGTCTGTGCCTTCCATGTACCATGCAGTCTAACCTCGCGTTTTCATCTCGAGTCATTAATTCAGATTACTGATTCCGCGCTGAACCGCAGTGACGGCAGCCTTCCTTCCGTTGATATTCCTCCTGCTTGCGCCATCTATTCACGCGTACATAATCAACTCCGATTTACTTTGCTTTCATTAGGAACAAGGCTGACGTATGTGAGCCGAAACTTGTTTTTATTACTTTTTTTACGTTTGTGGTCGGCGACACTTCTTGTTTTGACTATGATTAATCCACACCAGACGAGTTTTATTGCGATAGCAATTATATGGACACTCAAAAGCAGATTTCTGCCGTCGCCGTCGCCGTGAGGTTCCGTATGACGTCAATGGAGATGAAATCGTCGCCGCGCGCCGAGCGCTGTATGTGCGAGTGAAAGGGCGCGAGGGGCGCGCGCTTTCACGGGGAGTGAACGCACGGCGGAGAACAAACGCGCGTTCTGCGCCGTGCTCGCTTAAGGGCTGCAGAAGTAGGCGTCTCTTTCCTCCTTTACAATCACCATATATGTAGAGCAAACGCGCCTTCTTCCGACGCGCGAGAGGCCGTGGGGGAGGGGGGGAGGGGGAGGGAAGGGAGGCGACGTTTAGCTGCGGCACCAAGTGCCTATTTATATCAGAGGCTCCGGCAACAGTCACCAACGCCGCACGCATTTTGAGCGAACGCGGGCAAAACGCCGACGGCGTCGACAACAGTTCTGCGTGTTGCCGGTGCTGCTGCATGTCCAAGTTTATACAGCTGATAAAGCTAATATCATTACTCCGTATAGCTCTCTACAAATTTGCTATCGCAATTGATGCTTCACCTTTCCGGTGAAACTGCGACAACTTTTTTGTCAAACACTTGAATTCTGTTTCTTCAGCTCGAACTTATACGCGCGCACACGACTCATCGCACGGTCAAAATGTGCTATTACTTAACCGTCCAAAATTCATTGCTTATATTTTCCATGAAGTACTTTAAAGCAAATGTTGCAATGACGAAATATGAAATTTGGGCTTTGCTAGAAATAGTATGCGAAGCACCAGTTAACTATGCTTGTTAAGTTAGTAAGCGAATGTTCAAAAGCTTATACAGCCGATAAAACTGCTATCCTTACGCCTTATCCTTCTCTAATAATTTGCTATCGCAATCGTGGCTTCGCCTTTCGGGCAAAACTGCGACATTTGTTATACTTAATCCAGGGACGTTGCATCTCGGTTTGCCGCGGCTTGCTTATGGCGCATCATGCACCAATTAATTTTGCCGCACGCCCCTAGCCCAGCTCCATCCCTTCGGAAGTCCTAGGGATGTGTGTTGCCTCAGCCCAAAATCTTCCAAAGACTTTGCCAACGCTATATGAAGTGATCTCCTTGCGCTATACCCGGACATATTCACATGCTTCACTATTTACGAGCTTCGTACAGAGACCAACGTTATCTACATTGAGAAAAAGCGTTACGGCTCAAACGTATACCTAATGCTTTAGAAGGAAAATTTAGTCCCCCGTAGGTACACGTACAATGGTGTGTATCTATGGAGGTGCATACAATGATTTCAACGTATATTGAATATAATTTATGCAACAGACTCAATCTAAATATAGCAGATGGAAGAGAACATAGCAGTAAATGGCGTTAGATTCACATATGACACCTGGGGTGGACACGAGCACCCTGTCATTACTGAGGCAAACACGTTTTTGAGCATTAATCTGGCCGTAGAACTTTACCTCGAGAGACAGTTAGGTGCCGCGGAGACCAACATCGGGGAAACTCGGCTTAACCCACTTTGAACAGCTGTTCCTCTAAATGTGGTCAGCCTGGGTCACACGGCTTTACTTGATCGATCTTAGCCAAAAGGCCCAAGACATGATACCAACAAATTGTTTCTCTATTTGTGGTCCTCCTAGCTGGACTCCTGGACTGAGGGGACCACCCATCGCAGAGCGGAGGAGCTACCTACGCTCGTGCGCTCTTTTGCATAAAGTTTATTCTCTCTCTCTCTCCTAGCTGACCTTCTACGTGGAGCCGGTTCAACGCGACGAAACCGGGAGAGTCGCTTGCGTCGCCCATCCCTCTCCGGACAACCAATACCCGAAGAGACCCAAACAGAACTGCGCCCTCCAGAACCAGATCAAGAAAGTTTCCCAATACGAACAAATGACTACTTACGGAGAAATCCTCGAATACTATAGAAATGCTCGCTATGAATACCCTCCTCCTGACAAGTCAATAAACAAACGCCAAGCAACTATACACGGAGACTTCTACCAACAAGCACCTTCCCTACACCACTACTCACGCACCGAATGCACCCAGAAGCATAGTCGTATCACACTGTAAGACATGTAGCACACCACGTGCAGACCTTAATCACATTATATGAGAATGCCCATCAGCTCCAAACAATATCAGACATATCATACATCACGACGCTAAAATAAAACTCCCTGAGCAGTGGGAGGCTATACTGCTCAGCGAATGCCCAGAAAACCAGCTACGGGCTGTCCGGCTGGCGGAGGTCGCCGCTACAGTCCAAGGCCTGGCCTGCGTCTAACGGAGAGGAGAGCTCTACGGGTAGGCCACCCGGTCTCTCCGTTCCCCTTTGTAACCCAGCAGGGATTCATTAGTAAATATGTTTTATCTCTCTGTCTCTCTCTCTGTAAGAGTCCATCTAGTGGACTGTCCATTTCGGCCGCTACTGAGTGGCTGGAGCTGCACGACTGAGGAGGAAAGAGGTGCCCCCAGCCAGTCTCCTTCTCACTCGTACAGCTGCAGCCAATCAGCAACAGCCGAAATAATCAGTCCACTACGTGGACTCTTACAGAATACTCCCACAGCACAAAAGCTGCGATATTTAAGTCTGCGCCCGCAGACTCACATGTTACAATATCACTTCTGTGTCAAAGGTAAAATGACAAGTTCTATATAGGAAACAGCTCAACTGTACTTCAATGGAATATACAGAACCAACTACTGACACCGTTCAATACAAATGAAACCATAAATCAACGGATTGCAAATATCATTTCAACGCGCACGTTCTAGAAACCTTCAATGATGCAACGTTAACTACGTCTTTAAGTGACATAGCTGAATATTTCAACGAAAGTTGATGGTCCAATTTTCAACATACGACAATAACATTCCTAAAACTATAAATTCTGCGTACTTTCAATGTCATTTGCTGAGATTGACCAATACCTCTTCAATAATTTCTCAACAACTTTTTTCTTTCTTTCTTTCTTTTTTATTTTTTTAAAGGCTAGGAATTGGTGGCAGACCCGGTACCTTAACCACGAAAAGGTCGACGGACCGGAGCCTACTGTCTCTTAGGTGAGTCAGATTTTTTTTTTAACATTTAGTCAGCGACAGACGCAATACTTGCTAAGCAAATGATCCCTTACGCAGGACATAAAGAGGTTTGGATTGATACGGCAGATATCGTCCAGCACAGTCATCTTGTCGCCACTGACACGCACTGTGCCCTCAAACATGATGTTATCCGGCGACGCCTTGACGGTGACCCAATAGTGACTCGTGTTCCGTGCGCGCTCAGACGGTGTTACCTGTAACGCCGTCACGTCCCTAACACGGAGCAATTCGAACTTGGCGCACTTGTGCTTGGCATGCGCCACCAATCCGTTGATCCGAGAAACAAGCTGGTTTCCCATTGCCAAGGCAAGCGTACTCGTCACGGCGACATCGCCGCGTACGTTACACACGCACCAGTGGGTTCCTATGTGCGCGTCAGCGCACGTTCTCGCCTCAGGTATTTCGTGCAACAAGCTGCGGCCGTACTTAGTCTGCGGCCGTTCGACGCTCGGGTAGTCCAGCAGCTCGACGAGCGTCGCGTGCACGTCGAAGTGAGTGGTCAGGCGGAACTGGTTGACGCGAAGGCTGCGTGCCGCCTTTGGATTCTCATCGAGGAACCAGCTGCGGGAAAACCACGAATGCGAGGGGTTGGCGGTCCTCGAACTTGCCGATGTACGTGGAACGCGAATCACCGAACCGCAACCCGTGGTCGCTGAGGAGAACCAGAACCGCGTTGTCGAGTGCACCGGAAACGTGCAGTGTTTCGAGGAGTCGCCGGAAGGGTTCGTCGGCGTACCCGGCGCTGTTCAGGTAGTTGTGCGTGATTTCGTTGACCCATACGTAGGCGAAGTAATGTCGCAAGGCCATCGCGTCTGCGAAGCGTGCGAAGTAGTCCAACATTTCCTCGAACGTCGTTGTGGGTCCCAAACATCGGTGCATCCCCCACTGTTTCGCAATCCGCTTGGACCAGTTCTCCATGGCCGTGATGGCGTGTCGCGGATAGTAATCGGCCGGAGAGCGCCGGAATCCATTAGCGAAGCGATAAAAGATCCCAGACGACGACCAATCCTCGAGGAACATTGTTCGGTAGCCCCGTTCACCATATTGCTGCCAGATTAGGCGCGAAGTAAGGCTGTCGTAGAATCCGTTTCGAGTGTACTTCAGCGTCTCGGCGAACTTTAGGCCAGTGAGGAGGGCTCGCTGGTTCGGGTACGAGTTGTCACCAATCTTATTGTATCCGCGCAGTTCGAAAGCACCCAGATTCTCACGTACATACTGCGCAGTATTGGGCATATGCCTGTCCAGATTGAGGTACGAGACCGAGTCCAGGCCGAGTACCAGGACGCTTAGATTGTGGGGTGTCGTACCATTCGCTGTTCGGCAGCGCTCCTCAACCTCCTCCTTAAATACCGGGTTGAGCAGAAACTGTCGGTAGAAGATGTGCTTTTCAGACTGTCTCGCGGAGCATTCGACAGAGACAAACTCCTCCTTCAACGGCTTGTCGAACAGCAGCGGTTGTCGTTTCCCGTACGCGGTAACTTTGTCTGGGTAGGCTGCAGACTGATTTCGTTGTATTTCTTTGTAGAAGCACACCAGGTCCTCAGGGCGCACGCCGTACTCCTGGAGCTTGTCTTCAAGCAGGACCGCGAAACCGTTCCTGCAGGAAGATTAGTTCTATCAGTGCACCGTATTACACTTTGGACGTATTTGCTGCACGTGTGAAGCGGCCGGCGTCGGGTACGCAAACATTTAATGTAGTTTGATGCACACAATCTATTTTTCGAATTCACTCCACAGGGGTGCTTCACATGTCTGAAGTCCCAGTTCTTTTGAGCGCCCCAGAAATGAATTCTTAATGGCGGGCATTCATGCATCTCGATAACCTGGAGGTGGATGAAATATTCATTCTGATTGTAACATGACCCACTTTAAATGCTGTGCACCAGGATGACCACGAGCTACTAGTCAGCAGCTTCCCTAAGAACTTCGAAAATTATTTTCGTTTGAATGGTTGTTTCATATTTGCCACTTCTTTCATTCTATGATACCAAAAAGCAAGTCGTCCGAAGCACACACACCAGATCGAGGACTTCGTCTGCGTTGTTCTATCTTCGAGTGTCTTCCGTACGGCTGCTTTTCCGTACAACGAATCTATATAAAGGCATACTCAGATTTCTGTCATATCAAATTTTTTCACACTCGTCAAAAGAACAGTAAAGCACTTAAGCAAGCACATCACGTGTGTCGCATTCTTGCCGGGCTGCTTTCTCAGTCAAGGTGGCGTGATTAAGAAATTTAGTTTTTTTTTTCTCTGCATCCTTCGCTCAGCATTATTGCGTAAAAAAGGGCTTACACATAGTTTCAAAGTTGCTGAAACGTTACCATGTGTTTCTAGTACGAAAACAATGGAGGAAAGAACCAGTCCTTCTGTAGCATGACACCATGACGCAACCATCACCTCTATCCCAGAACCGAAACTAAATTGACATTATGGTAACGTGTTTTTGGTGCTCTGGGCTATCCCAGCATATCTGTTCTTTTTTTTTTTAAGGGGAGGGGGGTTGATAGGCTGGGACCTTCATAAACGCTGAAATATCATATCTCTAAAAAAATTATGGAGTTTTACGTGCCAAAACCACGATCTGATTATGAGGCACGCTGTAGTGGGGTACTCCGAAAATTTGGACCACCTGGGGTTCTTTAACGTGAACCTAAACCTAAGTACACGGGTGTTGTCGCATTTCGCCCCCACCGAAATGCAGCCGCCGTGGCCGGGATATCTCTATGCGTGTAAAATTTTATGACTAGGCCTGCGACTCCGCTATTCCACTCGGCAGGAGAGGTTTTGGGGTCCTTTCAGGGTGTTGCTATAATATTATCCAAAATATTTATCCCGTGGAACATTTCTCTTTTATATGCCCTCCTAGCTTTTAAACACGATCAAACAGTAGCAGCTTTCTGCTTAGCGAAGCAGTCATTTATTTTGGCGTGACAATGAAGCACCGAAAGTTTTGCTAGAGCACACACGTTATTCTGCCATTCGGAGAACACAGTGGTCAAATACCGCCTTAAAATTCTGCGGTAGTAGGATACGTACTATAGAAGAATGTCAAAAACCAGTCTGTCCCCCTCGATTATATTTGCGTAAGTCGATAGCGCCATTGGATAACAAAGAACTACGCTGCTGCGTAGACACTAGAGTTGCCTACATATTTATTGCACTCCATACAATTTGCAACAAATATTACATGAGCGAACTCCTGTGCTAGTGTCTGCCGAAGTTGCAAGTGTGGGTTAAGCCACCGTGATGGGCACTACATAGATTTTGTCTATAAACTTCGTCCTTCTCGCTTCAAAAGGGTCTCTGACATTGTAAATTGATCATTGCAAACAAGATATTCCGTTATAGGTGCAGTAATCGGCAACGATAATGCACGTGCGCATTTTGAAAATGTGGTTAGTTGGAAATTTAGAAAGATAAAGTGCAATAAATAACGTCACAAGAACGTGAAGCGACAAGCAGAAAGGTTAGTAAATTCATCTACTCTCCATCATTTCCGTGGTGGCAGATCGATCTCAGAGCTAGAATTCTTTAATCGTATTATTTTGTAGGTAATCGTATGCTACATTCTACCGTTACTATGGGCTATGAGACCACGGAACAGTCTGCTCCTGAGCAACGAGATGGTGTTTGAAATAGACTGCTTCTGACATTTGAACGTTTTAACTTCTGTCGTCTGACGTTTAAAACTGCTTCCGCACGTTCTTGTAGCAAGAACTTGCAGCAAGAACGTGCGTTCATGCTACAAGTTACGTCTTTTCTACGCATTGCTACAATACGTTTTTGCTACAAGCTATTACAAACTGCAGGACATCTACGTTCCAAGCCTTGTGCGCAGCAAGAACAAATATATCGCAACTGAGCACATCCGCGAACGATTAGGCAGAAAATAAACAATCATATATTGACCGCATTGAGGAACTTTACTGAGTCAGAAACATGAAAAGCTGCTGCTTCAAGGTGTTAGCCAAATAAATAACGAAGAGCAAAACACACTGAACCTGATTTAAATCACAAGCGGAAAGTTTGGACAGCTTGAAATGCATTTCTAGCCCCGCTTATAGTAAAAGCTCAGTATACGCTGCTCGCGCCATTTGGACAAGGCATAATGAGCTCCGAAAGCGTTTACATGTCCTCTTAAGCTGTGGCCAAAGCTTCGTGTCATCAGCCTAGCCACCGTATATGATATCCGCCGAAATAGAGGTTTGCTGAGCCGCACCGGCGTGATGACTATCCATTCTAAACACGGAGTCAATGGAGGCAAACAATGGACGCATCACCACGTGATCAAACATGGCGGCGCCCTCTGGATCGCCGTGAAAAGGATGACGATTCTTTCAATTTGCCGCGCTCCCCGCGCCGGAAAAACATGGCCCACTTTTTGTGACGTATCCCGCTTGATGTGGCGAACCGCAGCCGCTTAAAGTCCCTATATAAGAAAAGTACCGCCATCTACTCTTTCCTCCGTCGTCTCCTCTCCTAAAGCGCGTGCTTTTTTCTTTATTTTTTGCTTGCGAAAGCAAGTCGACGGTGGCGGCCCTAGAAAGTCCACGTTGAAACTTTCAGGCCGGGCGCGCGCCGCCGCCGCCGCCGCCGGTAACTGCGGCTGCGCAGAGGACTTTCAACATGGCTCTGAGGCGAAAAATAAAGCAAAATATAAAGAAGTCAAAGTAGAGTCACTCTAAGTCAAAGCGCGCGCTATCATCGTCCAATCGGAGATACAGGAGAGAGGGAAGCGGCGTTGATCAAAGGATGGCGGTACTTTTCTTATATAGGGACTTTACAGCCGCTGCGACACTAGCGGCCACTAGCGACGGCCCGGCGAACTCGGCGGCGCCATGTTTACACCGCCTCTCAGCAACGCGCACGGGGCTTGTATTTGCAACGAATAACTGCGGCCTTTACACGTGTATCCCTTGCGTTCAATGGGTTGTTCTTGCA
Organism: Dermacentor silvarum; assembly: GCF_013339745.2. NCBI lineage: Eukaryota > Metazoa > Arthropoda > Arachnida > Ixodida > Ixodidae > Dermacentor > Dermacentor silvarum. The sequence goes on along the minus strand of NC_051156.1, from coordinate 211,230,938 downwards.
CAGCTGGACGATCGATCGAGCTTTATAACCCCCTCCCCTCTCTTCATCCCCAAATATCTATCTATCTATCTATCTATCTATCTATCTATCTATCTATCTATCTATCTATCTATCTATCTATCTATCTATCTATCTATCTATCTATCTATCTATCTATCTATCTATCTATCGTCATCATTTATTGCCCCTTAAAGACCCCTTCCAGGGTATTACATAAGGCGGGGGGGGGGGGGGGGGGCAAAAGGCATCAATAAACACTATGGCCATTATTGCACAATGGTTCAGTGGTATACAATGGTTTAAGTGACTTAGTTACTCACACAGTGGTAAAGAAACTGGTAGCACGACCGGCAGTATAACAGAACAGTACAAAAGGTAGACGTTAGAATAACAGCGCAGTGGTGGTAAGTTAAGGGTTTAACAAACATAATAATAGATGCCTAAATTTATCTGAATCGGGTAGCGCTTCAATAGTTCAATAGCAGTAGGTAAGAAAAACGAGAAAATTATTTAGTGAAAGGCAGGGAGGTTAACCAGGACTGAGCCCGGTTGGCTACCCTACACTGGGGGAAGGGAAAAGGGGAGAGAGAGATTAAGAGAAGAATAGAAAGTTCGCTATTGATATCGCCGACGTTGCAACAGATAGGTAAGAAAGATTTGTTGAATGCATGAGAGGTCCCATGCAAGCGTTGTAGACTCAGGTTATTGAACAGACGGTGAGGAGTGCGGTTTGGTGGAAGTAGAATAGTGTTCCTAAGGTGTGGAAAGTTATAATACAATTTGTGGAAAAGGGAAAATTGTGAAATCTTCCTACGAAGTATTAGACTAGGGGTGCTGAGGGATGATTTAACGCCACTTATACTTATATGCCAGTCATAGTTTGAAGCGATAAAACGTGCCGTGCGATTCTGCACTGCTTCAAGCAAGTCAATAAGGTAAGACTGGTGCGGATTCCAAATTGCTGAGGCATACTCAAGTTTAGTCCGAATAAACGTTTCGTAGGCGCGCCTGCGTACGGGAACAGGAGACAGAAAAATCGATCTTCTGAGGAGGCCAAGTGATTTAGAACAGTTGTTTATAAGATTCGTTAAGCGTGCAGACCACGTAAGTGCATTAATTATTGTAACGCCGAGATAACGGTAAGAGTCAACTTTAGTGAGGGCTGTAGAATTAAGAAAGTACCGGTGGTTCATGATTTGCCCCTTGCGAGTTACACACATGTACTTGCATTTAGAAACGTTGAGGGACATAAGCCAAAGCGAGCACCGAGGTACTATTTTGTTTAAGTCGTCCTGGAGTACTTGTTGGTCATTATGATAGGATATGCGTCGATACAGGACGCAGTCATCAGCGAATAACCGGATTGACGAAAGAATGCTGTTAGCGAGGTCATTTATAAAAATTAGAAACAGAATGGGTCCAAGCACAGAGCTCTGCGGTACACCTGACAAAACTGGACTACTTAAGGTTATCGATGGCAGTGTGCTGTGAGCGGTTTCTGAGAAAACATTCAATCCAGGACAATACAAGGGGGACAAGATTAGGGCAGGCAGGTTTCGTGGTTAGACGACAGTGGGCGACACGATCGAATGCGTTTGCAAAGATAGATAACATCAGTTTGAAAACGGAAGGTGAAGTTCTGTGGTGAATTCGAGCAGTTGTGCTTCACATGAGTGGCCTCGTCTAAATTCATGCTGATTGGGAAAGAAAAATGAATGCTTGTCTAGATGAGATGCAATATTGGAGTACAATGTATGCTCTAGAAATTTACAAGGTATACAGGTTAAGGAAATAGGGCGACAATTACATGGATTAGAATGGCTAACGGTTTTGTGTATAGGTACAACATGGCTAATTTTCCAATCATTTGGAGTAGTGGAAAAGGTAATGGATTGTGTAAAAATCAATTGCAGGAAGTGGCTAGATTGGGATTTGGTGCCCTTTAAGGCTTTAGCCGTTACGTCGTCTGGGCCTCGCTCACTGAAAAGTTTAAGGTTATCGATTAATTTGGAGATTCCTTGAGTAGGTATAATAAGTCATAACAATAATATATATATATATATATATATATATATTCTGACGTGTTTATTTCCTGGTCACAATAAGCACGTTTGTATGCGTACGTTCTCTTGTCAAAAACACCCCAAGAAAGCATTTTATGGATCTATATGTCTTTATGTGTGAGCCCTTCATTAATTACCTTATTGCGACTATTATTATTCGTCTGTGTCGATTTCTGTGAAGCACATATAAATTCATTGAATTTGTTAAACTATATTTCATTGTTTGAAATAGGCTGTAGAATGATGTGCAGGCTGCGGAACAGGTGCGTTTACAAAGCAACTAGCATTTTTTTTTTTTTTTGGCACAGCCAGTACTTAAGGTAGGTCGTAGCTGCATTCGCATTTAACGCTTATTGAGACCGTCGAAAAATGCGCTTGCGATAAATGTGAAATAGAGCACCAATCCTATACGCCGCACATTTTTCAGGGCGCATTTCTCCAAAGGGGTGCAAGGCACGAGATTGCTAGCGAATGGGTATGATTTGCGTACTAAATAGCTTCAATTTTGCATTACAAGTTCCAAAATTGTTGTCGCGAGCTTAATTAGTAAGTTTTAGTTAATTACGTGGTTGATGAGTTGTAATAGTTCAAGCACGTAATGTACACCGCGGCGGGCAAAAAAGAAGCCGAATAACTCCCTACAGACCTCTGTACGTAAGTGGCGACGTTTTCATTACGGACAAATGTAAATAAATATACAGTTACTTCGTGAGCCGTTAGCGCTGCCTACTACTCGGAAGAAATGCAGTAATTTTGAGACACGTATAATTCACGTCTATTTCGCACGTCGTTGAAAACGGCTCCACTGCATACGAAGTCGACAGCGCGAACCTAACATGCGCGCGAGCATCTCGATAGCGTCGAACGCGAGAGATTGCACATAAAATCCCTATATAAGAAAAGTACCGCCATCTACTCTTTCCTCCGTCGTCTCCTCTCCTAAAGCGCGTGCTTTTTTCTTTATTTTTTGCTTGCGAAAGCAAGTCGGCGGTGGCGGCCCTAGAAAGTCCACGTTGAAACTTTAAGGCCGGGCGCGTGCCGCCGCCGCCGCCGGCAACTGCGGCTGCGCAGAGGTCTTTCAACATGGCTCTGAGGCAAAAAAAAAAAAAAAAAAAGAAAAGAAAAAAAGAAAAAGAAAAAATAGAAAGAAGTCAAAGCGCCCGCTATCATCGTCCAATCGGGGATACAGGAGAGAGCGAAGCGGCGTTGATCAAAGGATGGCGGTACTTTTCTTATATAGGGACTTTAATTGCACAACGCGTGGCACGACGTAAACAGCCAACGCCGGCCTCACGCATGCGCCCATCGCGCGGGTGGTGTTGGCGGATGGGGTCGAAACGGACCGCGCTCTTTGGCGTCGTTGAACGTCATCGCGGCGCCGTTGGCTCCTGGATGCCGTACGTTCTCGGAGGCGAAGCTATACGTAGCCAACCTGACACCAGAACGCGATGATGGTCGAAGCATGGCAGACATCGTTCCGCATGGGCACAGTGGCACAGCTATGAACGCATTACATAATAACAGAGTTACCCTGAGGGGAAGTTCACCAAAGCCTGGCCGGAACAACCCATGGCTACCGATAACTCCACTTGTACGGGGCTAAAGGTTTAGGTTCGCGATTGACGTCGTAGTTTTCAATGTTTTCTTCTTCTTCTCGAAACTAGTCACCCCTTTCCTTTCTCAACGATCTTGTTCAAGGAGGAAGAGCTAACTATGACGTCACTGTTCATTCCACATCCTTCGCAAACTGTTCTGCAGGGATGGCAACCACAACGACCCTCACCACAGGTCTTTCACCGCTGCTGTCTGCTGTGCTGCGTGAACTACTGAGTATGCCCTTTCGCAAAAGAACCCTTTTTACTAGTGCAGCAGCTCGCTGTAGGTCCAGTGTTACAATGACGGGTCCTATGGTGAGTTTACTGTGAGAATTGAGTATACTTAACTGCCACGGTAAACCCATCACGAGCATCATCAGCTGCTCTGCTCAGCGATACACCGTGGTCGTACGTAATCGAATCATACCGTTCTGCAAGATTAATGGTATGAGATGCTGGCGTATACCTGATACTGAGGAAGTTGGGTTTTCCGCCGCACCAGGAGCTGTTAAGGCGCCGGCTGAAGTGACGTTTGAAGGTCGAGTCGAACGGGTTAAATTGAGGCACCGTGCAGCCCGTGGTTCGAATACGGTAGCCTACTGGGGTTGGCCGCACATACCGGCCAACCACTGAAGGCAGATGCTCGGGGTGTGAACGAGCCCGGAAACCCCAGAGGTGGTACAGTGCGCTGCAGAGGGAGAACGCCGAGAACGTGGCCAGCAAAACCAGGCGCCGGCGCGCGATCATCGTGGAGGTGATGATCACGCTCTTGTCCACCCTGAGTTATCGTTGCAAAAATAGAAAAGAAAAAAAAAATAAGACAATGATGGCGCACAGCTACAGCTTGTATCTTAAAACATTATCGTTGCAGATACCTGCGCCGGCTTCTCGAGCATTGGCTGATCTCTCCCCGAACGACCGGTAGCAATAACGGAAAGAGGCAGTGCTATGCTAAAGCAGTGAAACACGCTGCAATACCGAAGTGCAGCGCGAAGTGCCACTGCGCGACACGACTATAACTCCCAGTGGTTGACCTAAAGGGCTGAGCTAGTCAACATACCTGGCAATGAGCAAGTTGACCCAACTCGACCCAATGTCCGCGCTCACCCTGGCCGACTGTCACTTCAGTGTACGACCCCGTCCGGCAAGTCGTCAATGAATGAGTTTGTGGAGCATATCGTATTCCACGAAGAGCCGAAGATAATTCGTAAGGAGATTTCACGCTTTCTACTCACATACCTATCTACGCGACACTAAACTAACGGACCTGTGGTAACAAATCCCTGAACTCCGCAACCAACCAACCAACCAATAACAGAGGCGTAGTTATGTGGAACACTACGCGCTATAACTTGCGGCATTTCTTACGTGATTTCAAGCTCACGTAAGCCGACGGTCCTCATTGACCCTGCGATATAAAGTCCTGGATGGCGTCGTCAACCTTCCTGTCACTGTGCTCAATGGTTGAGGAGCGCAACAATAGTAAATTTTGAACATTTAAGTCTAATCGAAGGCGGAATGGGGTTTATAAGGTTCTTTTTCGCAAATTAGAATATGTTTGGCAATATACGAGGAATTTATCTACTGTTCAATGTTCTCCCCGGAAAGAACAGTTTGGTCAGTGAACCATATCAGCGCTACGTAGGCAAAACATTTTGAAATGGAATTCGGCAGCGTAGTATAGGGATTGCGACTTCAAGTGTTCGCTTTTGAAATGTTATTGTTTCGTTGATGCTCCAATAATGTGACAAGTTGAAAATCTGAGGAATTTGTTAATGACGGGACGAAAAATTTATGCAGCATCATTTGTATGCGAAATCTAGCCCCTATGATGAAAGCTGATGCTGGTAGCATTTCAGTGACTGGGCCATTCAGGGACGCTTTCGCCAACGAATCTGCCATTTAGTTTAGAAACAGGCCCTTATGTGTTGGTGCCCAAACCAATTTATTCAAAGCTAAATAAGGGGGCACTAACGATTTGAAGGCTCGCAATACCGGGAGTCATCGGAAGCGCGGAGGTAGGAGCATAAAGACGGATCTAGAGTCCCTCACAACCACTGTAGAACGTGTTGATGTATCTAGTTAACAGATGACTATACGTAGAGTTAAAAATTCTGCTAGAAAGATAGGTACCAAGTCCGGGAGGCGAAGAAAAAATTACTTCATTCCTTGCAGCTGTTATTCACAATAATGACTCCTGTCCTAAGGTAATGGGCATGAGCGGTAGAATTAAGCGTCCTCCCCACAGATATCAAAACGGACCCTCTAGATATATTAACGTTCAATGAATCATCATCTTGTAGCCGAAAAATCCCCCGTGATTCGAACCTCGAACTCTAAGATGCGAGTTCTGCTCTTGTCTTGTCAACCCTTGATAACAACAGTCAAGAGTGGAGGAGCATTTGTTTCAATAAATACGGTTGAGCACGAACAGCCTGACGCTGCGCCGTGCTCCCTACTGGGCAGCAGAAATAGGCGTCATTTTCATCATTAAATCACTACTGCGAACAACCTACTGTTACAGCCAATTAGGCCCGGAAGCGCTTACATGCATCCCGCCAAGCGCGTCGGGCAATGTCCTCTACGGGCAAGATGACCCAAATACGGTATATACAACGCCTGCCTCACCTTGACTATCATTTGCAAGAACCCTGCCGATTCGGCCTGGGCACTTACGTATACGTTTGGCCGAGCGGGTTGGGCTAAGGGGCAAAGTCCCCTATGGTTGACGCAAATCGCTACGATGTCCATGTTCAACCAGATCGAGTGACTACAGTTTGAGCTAGCATGAAAGAATGTAGGCAACGACCACACATGTTGGGTACATGGCGCAAGAGCCATCAATGCTGCAAGATACTATACGTGACCAGAGGCGGATCTTTGGTCTCTTCGATTTGGCTTTCTGTCGACATTGAGTACACCAATGCCCGTCAGCTTAAAGTAGCGTCTCGGGAAGTCTTATAGCACAGAGACACTCGCGATTTTAATGACCATTGAAAGCGAAGACCACTGAAATGCGCCTGTCTAATCAATTAGATTCAACCTGCCAGCTCCCGGAAGTGAGCCAATGAATGGTGTTCGCGGATTAGAATGATCTTCGATTCTAATGGTAATCGAAACCGAGCGTTCGACTAGATTAGATTATGGGCTTTTACGTGCCAAAACCACGATCTGATTATGAGGCACGCCGTAGGAGGGACTCCGGAAATTTGGACCACCTGGGGTTCTTCAACGTGCACCTAAATCTATAAGTACACGGGTGTTTTCGCTGTGATATCAGACAGTCTGGGATGTCAAATCAAAGACTCACACCGCCCGTGTCTGCGTTATGGAATACTCCGTACGAGAACCATGTGGTGTTACTTGCGTGGCTTGGACCCGAGTTTGAGTTAACCAGATGTGCTCAGGGACAGTCGCAAGTGCTTGCTTGTGGAACGCCGTGGTCCGCATTTCTTCCGTCTTCTTCTTCATCCCGTCAAGGGGAGACAGATGATGCTGATGATAACAGACGCTGGTGACACCGTTTATGCGTCTTCGTTTTTTCTCATCATCACTTGGCCACTACTTAGAGTGACTAGGAATTGGGCGATTTTTATTGTTTTAATATGAATACCAACGTATAAACAGAAATAAAATCTGATAATAAGATATGAGTGCAATAATCTCCAGTAAGACTAAAAAATCAGAAATAGGAGCCCAAACTATCCAGCGCCACCTGATGAGGCCTGATCGATAGTGTTATGGTGGCTATCAAGGGTAGAGCACTGCACGGGCTCGGGCTTACCCGAAAGCCCGGGCCGGGTAGGGCAGTTTTTTCGCGGGCTCGGGCCGGGATCGGGCCGGGCTCAGGCCTAAGGTAAAGGGGTGGCGGGCCGGGCCGGGCCGGGCGGCTAACGTAGTTTATTTTCCGGGCCCGGGCCGGGCCCGGGTTTTGTCATAAAATTTTGGTCGGGCTCGGGCGGGCAGCCCAACGTAAAAACAGGCCCGGGCCGGGCCCGGGCTGACAAAATCGGCCCGTGCAGTGCTCTGTAATCAAGGGTGCATATGCGTTGAAGCTGAGCCACTGGTTTAGGTGTCGAAAAATGGACGACGCGTTCGTGCTTTCGTGCGTTCATGCGTTCGAGAATTGACGCGTTCGTGCTTTCGGCTGGTTAGTACACCTGTACTACGGTGCATAAAACGAGGGATATGTCTTCATGCCTTCGTTTATGTTGCACGTTTCCGTCTATTCAATTCGAGCGTTTCGACGTGTTCGTGCGTTTGTGTGTACGCCACTGAGTGTTTCAATCGTGCCAAGGTGCGGGCTATACCATGAGCGAAGAAGAGCGCGAGCTGCCTGCACATTTCTGCCCAACATTAGCTAGAAGTTATGTTAACGAGGCTGCGCTGCCGCTTCCCGGCACTAAATTTCTATTTGTACAGGTCCGGTTTGGCGGTATCTCCTTTGTGCATAGATTTCAGTGGACTAGAAACATTTGAACAATTTCTGCTAGCATGCCATCGATATTCCGCCCAAAGAAGGTTTCTCGGGGTCTTCATAAACAAGTTTAGCCTCAGAATGAATGCTCCCGTCCTGCTTTCGTTTGTGGCTGCCATACCGGGTTTCAGACACCGGAATGTTTGCAGTTCGATGAACTCTTTATAAGGGGCTTTCGAATGTCAGTTTTCGAGATTGAATCAAGTAAGAATCGAATAGTGTCACAAGCGAATCGCATCGAATCAAACATCCAATATTTTTGAAATAGTTTGCGAATAATGCACAGCCTTAAACCGACAATTTTCATCTAATCGTTTTCACAAAAATGTAAAGTTTATTTCATTACAAAGCACTTTATAAAACAGGCTCTATTAAAAATGTCACAGTTTCGCCCTAAGGGCGAAGCAATGAATGCGATAGCAACACAGCAATGTCATACGAAGTAAGGTGAGCGGCTTTGGTAGCAATATGAATTGTAGTAAACATGAGCTGATTAAGTAAGCAGGTGTGCTGCGGCGTAAGTAGACCGACATGAAGAGAGACTCGATGACCACGAGAAGGCGCGTGTGAAACGGTGGTGTTGATGAGAAGCGCTTCCCGTGGGCAGCGCGTGCGAAGGGACACACCTGTAGCGCTGCACTGCCGATCCGGGCAGCATTGCATCTGTAGCGTGCGTTGGAAAATGTGGCCCGACTATTACTAACTGAATGAACAAGCGTGGTGTGAGCGCGCACAAACAAACATGAATAGATCACACTGAATGACTGCAGACAACGACCGTCAAAACTCTGGCAGCAAGCGGATACGCCGCAGCGGCGAAGGTACGTGCGGTCTATCGCTTCAACGGAAACTGAGCGGCGAATGCACGCGGCGCATAAAGGTCAGAGCCGTGTGGAGATAAGAGACGGTGCGAGCGAGCGACGAGCGCGGTTGTTGGCAGAGTGGAAGTGCGCCCCCCCCCCCCCCCCCCCCCACTCCCTCCGGTGCTGGCTTCCCGCTTCCTTGCTTGCGCGTGGGAGATTGAGTGCGTTCGCTCTCCGTGATAGCGCGCGCCCCCACACGCTTCCGCTCGGGCATACGGCACGCGGCGAAGATTTTATCTATAGGGAACCTCACGGCGACGGCGACGGCGACGACGACGGCGACCCCGACGGCAGAAATCCGGTTGAAGTGTCCATATAATTGCTATCGCAATAAAAGCGCAAAAGCAACATTAGGAACAACTAAGCCGATTGCTCTCAAACTAGGGGCTCTTAGGTGCATATGCGTGATCGTGCATTATCGCATAAAGCTTATTAAGGTAGCGTTGTGGGCGAAATAAAATATGTTTCTACGTGTACTTGCGCGGCCAAACTAGACATGCGCGTCGTCTGCGGCGATGGCATAGCAGAAAAAAAAAAGCGAGGTCGCGGGATCGAATCCCGGCCACGGTGGCCGCATTTCGATGGGGGCGAAATGCGAAAAACACCCGTGTACTTAGATTTAGGTGCACGTTAAAGAACCCCAGGTGGTCCAAATTTCCGGATTCTCCCACTACGGCGTGCCTCATAATCAGATCGTGGTTTTGGCACGTAAAGCCCTACAATTTAATTTAAAAAAAAGCAATCTTTCTCTAGTTCGAATGGTCGCTGTAGGTGGTACCACTGTTGTATAAAGTATGCTGTAATGAAAAATATCCTGATGTGTTACGGGGGCGAAATGCGAAAACACCCGTGTACTTAGATTTAGGTGCACGTTAAAGAACCCCAGGTGGTCCAAATTTCCGGAGTCCCCCACTACGGCGTGCCTCATAATCAGAACTGGTTTTGGCACGTAAAACCCCATAATTTATTTTTTTAATGAGAAACGCAGGTGCTGCTATTTATAATAGTACCAAACAATACTAACTATGCGAATGCCGTGTTCATATAAACAGCATTTAATTTGCGAGTGATCGTGCTTAGCCGTAAAAGTCCGACTGTTAATTAAGCGGCGCAGCTTGCTCTATAGTGCGTCATGTCCGCTGCCGCGATGAGATGAGAGTAATCGCATTACGCTTCAATTTCACGCTTGATCGTGTACAGTAGACGACGTAAAGTATTCGAAAAAATATACGATTTTTTGAGCGATGACCGAATCGTATAGCGACCATTCTATTCGTGGACCCGATCGAATAGGACAGTATTAGATTCGTTATTAAAGAATTCTGATTATTTGAGCCCTCCTTGACTTTAGCCTTCTAGACTCGCATCGTCTGCCTTTCTAACAAAGTGAGTTTGTATTTTAATATTTTTGATTAAATATGTTGCAGTATATATGATCACCACTATGAACGCCGTACGACTTTCTTCAGTAAGACAGTTCTGGTCTTTTAAACTTCTTTTACTCATTTTGCGCAAACCGGTGCTAACAGGTCGACTCAGACGAGTCAACTGTTCACTCTAAAGTTTTCATAATCACGACAGGCGAATTTCAGCCCGTCAAACCAAATCCATTCGCTTTTGTTGGGTCTATATGTACACGGCGTTATGCAAAAGCGCGTAGGTGCCCGTAGACTGATACCTTGTTGCGTATTTCCCACAAGCAAAGCAGTTTGCGAGGGAAAATTATTCATCAACGATATAGAAACAATACATAGACCCCTGTCTTGTGCGCTTCTTTTTATATATATATATTTCCTTGGCCGAATTCCAAGCTCTATATTCGGAGCAGACTACCGCAGTGTAAACATTACGATGCCCTCCTGCGTGTTCAAGGAGCATAATTCACATCTGCTGTTCGACAGTACGGAGACAGTAACAGTATTTCTCAAGCCAGTGACCCCACACGCAACGGGACACTGTGGTGCGTCTATCGTTGCGGCTAATGTCGTTCAGCGCAGTCATGGCGTCACCAGTGACAAGCACGGTGCCCTCGAAAATAGCGTTGCCTGGTGACAGCTGGACGGTGACCCAATAGTGACTCGTGTTGTGCGTCACCTGTAACGCCGTCACGTCCATCACCCGGAGCAGTCGGAACTCGGCGCACTGACGCGTTGCCTGCGCCACCAATCCGTTGATCCAAGCAACGAGACGGTTTGCCATTGCCAAGGCAAGCGTACTCGTCACGGCGACATCGCCGCGTACGTTACACACGCACCAGTGGGTTCCTATGTGCGCGTCAGCGCACGTCCTTGCCTCCGGTATTTCGTGCAGCAAGCTGCGGCCGTACTTAGTCTGCGGCCGTTGGACGCTCGGATAGTGCAGCAGCTCGGCGAGCGTCGCGTGCACGTCGAAGTGAGTGGTCAGTCGGAACTGGTTGTAAAGAAGACTGCGCGCAGCCTTTGGATTCTCATCGAGGAACCACGGCGGGAAGACCAGGAATGCGAAGGGTTGGCGGTCTTCGAACTTGCCGATATACGTGGCACGTGAGTCGCCGAACCGCAAGCCGTTGTCGCTGAGGAAAACGAGAACCGTGTTGTCGAGCGCACCGTAAACGCGCAATGTTTCGAGGTGTCGCCGGAATGGTTCGTCGGCGTACCCGGCGCTGTTCAGGGAATTGTGCGTGATTTCGTTGAACCATGCGTAGGCGAAGAAAAGTCGCTCAGCCATCACGTCTGCGAAGCGAGCAAGGTAATCCAACATTTCCTCGAATATCATCGTGGGTCCCAAACAACGGGGCTGGTTTGTGTCTTCCGTAATCCACTTGGACGAGTTCTCCATGGCCATAATGACGTGTCGCGGATAGTAATCGGCCGGAGGGCGCCGGAATCCATTAGCGAAGCGATTAAACGTCCCATACCACGGCCAATCCTCGAGGAACATTGTTCGGTAGCCCCGCTCACCATATTGCTGCCAGATTAAGCGCGAAGTAAGGTTGTCATAGAATCCTTTCGGCGCATACCGCCATGTCTCGGCAAACTTCAGGCCAGTGAGGAGGGCATGCTGGTTTGGGTACGAGTTGTCACCAATCTTGTGGTATCCGCGCAGTTCGAAAGCACCGAGCTCTTCCCGCAAAAACTGCGCCGTCGCGGGCAGATGCCTGTTTAGATTAAGGTACGAGATCGAGTCTAGGCCGAGAACCAGGACACTTAATTTGCGGAGCGCGGTGTTATTAACTTTTTCGCAGCGCTCCTCGACATCCTTCTTGACAACCGCGTTGAGCAAGTATTGGTTGTGAAAAGTCTGGTTTGGCGACTGTATTGTGGAACATTCGACAGAGACAAACTCCTCCTTCAACGGCTTGTCGAACAGCAGCGGTTGTCGGTTCCCGTACGCGGTAACATTTTCGGGGTTGGCTGCAGACTGATTTCGTTGGATTTCCTTGTAGAAGCACACCAGGTCCTCAGGACGCACGTCGTGTTCCTTGAGCTTCTCTTCAAGTATTGCTACGTAACCGTTCCTGCAGAAAAAACGAGACCTGTCACGATAAGTAGTTCATTTTGGTTACTCATAAAGTACTCCATAGTGCCGTGTATTCATTTTCACAGCCTAGATGCATAACCGAAGAGATGTAGTTTCTGATTTGGCTCTCTGGCTTAAGAGATGTGCTCCAGGACCAGCTCTGTCCTCTGTGTGCTCCGTCAGCAGCAAATTATATAATTCCAAAATTGCTTTATTTTGAATTTGCTTCAGTTTTGTCAATACTTAACAAGCAACAAAAATCGGCCAGAATATGCGAGATTATATACTGTGAGCGCAACGCATGCCTGACTTTCTTCTTCTACATATCTAAATATAATCATCCGCTGCAACGGATCGTGAGTTCACGAAGCAAACGTGCAACAGCTTCCATGAAAACACGTTTCACTTTCGTGTTCTACTGATTCCTATGAAAGAGGGATCAACTATAATCTCTCTCACACTCGCTCGTTCGGGCTATTCGCTTACATTTGCAATCATCGTCGATGGTTCCTGCAGATTTTTTCCCAGGGTTCTAGAACCCCGATTTTCATCTAACGCATTTTTTTTCTAATGAGAAATCGAAAATGCCGTGTCCGTATACTCCATTAAATTACACAGTAGTAATCTAACCAGCCGATCATCGCAGTATAGCAACTCGCTGTCGTACGTCTCCGATTTAGCAATGTAGAGAAGTGATGCCGTGACTGGCTGTCGCACCTGGTGTAGAGGAAGTTAGGTTTCCCCTCGCACCAGGTGTGGTTAAGGCGCCGGTGAAAGTAGGGCTCCACGGACGGGTCGAATGGGTCGAACTGGGGCACTGTACAACCCGGGGTCAGAATGCGGTAACCTACAGGAGTTGGCCGCACCCTCCCGCCGTCCGCTGAGCCCAGACGCCCTGTGCGTGAAGTTGACCACGAATCCAACAGGTACTGGACCACAGTGTTGCCGAACAGCAGCACCGCAAGCATCGCCAGCAAGCACCGGTGCCGTAGCAGTAGCAGCCGCCGGTAAAGCATCGTCATGGAGGTCGTCATCTGGTTGAACCCGGAGATGAACACGTTACTTCATCCAGAGACAAACGTTGCAAAATAGGCAGACATCAGACAGCTTTGTATGCATACAACTGCCGCTTATACCGGCAACGCTATACCGCCCGGGAGACAAGCTGCTGCAGCTTTTAATGTGCTAGCTGATGCCTTCCAGTACGCACTTAACGCGCCAAAACGGGTAACGCTGTGTTAAAGACGCACTAAAGAGAAACGCAGTCATTTCAGACCGATAACGTATTTTTTGAAAGGAAGCCATGGCGGCCTGGAGCGGGAAATTCAAGGCAGCATCGCACAGCACCCGTCTTTCGTTCTTGCGCACTTTCTTGCTAACCGAGCCTATTCTAGCGGTAATAGTGGTGGTTCTTGGTGTGCTAGAAGCATAATTTACTAATACAGCTCAACATATTTTACAACGAAGCTGCTATATGCTCTCAGTGGTCGGCATTTTTCGTGTCCTGTCCGTGAACAAAAATTATCATCATCAGCAATGGCCCATACCCCCCTAAGCAAGTAAAAAATGCAATGACTCATCCCCCTCGTAATGCGGAGGCTACAACACTCGGCAAAGTGGAGCGAAAACAGTGCATACATTCATTGGAATCAGGCATATAACGCACAGAACAGCGTACGTTTCAATAATGAACAAGCTCATAACAAGCATCCATCATCAGCAGCAATGACTCGTACCCGCGTGAGCAAGCAGAAATGCAATGGCTCATACCCCGTAAGCAAGCAATAAATGCCATGGTTCATACCCCCATAAGGCAGAGGCTTCAAGCGCTCAGCAAAGTGAAGCGAACAGTGCATTCATTCACTGAAATCACCCATACAACACACAGAACGGCATACGTTTCAATAAAGAACAAGCTCAATAAAGAACAAGACACGAGCGACTACCGTTTCAGCGAGCACGAAAGCATGTCGGCAAAGACCCCTTATATTTGGGGTCCATGGCACAATAGTCATAAATGTTGCAAGACCCGCCATGGTGGCTCAGTCAGCTAAGGCGTTGTGCTGCTGAGCACGAGATCGCGGGATCGAATCCCGGCCGCGGCGGCCGCA
>NC_051156.1:211093831-211211331 GCF_013339745.2 Dermacentor silvarum | reverse complement strand
TATATGTTTGGCAATATGGTTTAAACATAAATTTGCAGTTGAAATAAAGCTTTTTTTTAAGAGCGTACTATGCGCAATCGGCCTCGGCGCCCGCAGCGAAAGTACGTTGAATATGCCGCGGAGCGCGTATCCGCCCCAATCCAGTTCGCTCGCAGTGCCCTCGCACTATTTTTCCACACGCGGCGCGTCAGCGGAAGAGCGCCGTTCTGCCCACTCGACCATTGTCTAGTACACTCTATTACAAACATAGGCCCTGCACGGCTTCCGGTTTTGCCCACTGACGCAGCTGCTAAATGTAACTGGCAAAGAAGCGACCATGCATTAAAACATAGCAGACTGATAAGGCACGTGACCGGAAGTTTCTTGGAGGCGGCACGCCAAGGTCGATCCACATAGGTCGCGAAGCTTCGGGCGAAAAGCGGTTCAGAACCAATTGTCACCGACATCAGCAAGGGTGGTTATGGGAGCAGCGATTGAAGCGCGGCTATGTTTGGAGGGAATAAACACTGGGAAAGAAAAAAAAAACATTTTTAAATTAAAGCGAGACGCAGTTAGATTCATTCAACGAAAATAAAATTCCTAATTCATTTTATATATGCATGGCGAGAAAAGATACAACTGTATTTTACTAGATCATTATCAATATATACCTTTTTTCAGGGCCCACCGTGAGAACGCCCATCGATAGCGGCGGGCGTTGACGCCGCTATCACTTGCAATGCAATGCAGCTCTTGGAATGCGTGGAAAGACGCGCTCGCAAAGTTCACATGTTGCAATACGCCCCCCTCGCATGTTGTGTTGTTTTGCATGTCGACGTTTGTCTGCATTAGGTGACGCGGGTAGTTTTATTGTTTCTTAACCTGTGCAGTCAAAAGTTGTGAGTTGCGACTGTCAGATACTTGTTTACTTTAGTTGTTTTCGTGCAACAGCGCTGGCCGACGGGCTTGGCGTCCGACGAAAGGACGAGCACTCTACGCAATCTTCGCCCAAAGTGTTCGTCGGCCTCCAAAGAAAGTATGTTCTGTGCAGCGACGCGATTTCGACACCCGTACGGCTGATCTTTTCCGGCATCGCTTTTCGCGCTGAAAACTCGGAACGCTCATGAAGTCGAATGGCGGGGCATTTGAATATACAGCTCTAATGCCAGGCCTCCGAAAACAAATTTCGCGCCTATGAGAAAAAAATGACGTCACTTCTGTTTTTGACGGATATGACGTCAAATTATTTTTTCTTCCGCCGGAAGTGTTCCCTCCTCACACAGATGGCGCTAAGCCCCATGAACCGCCGGTAAGCAACCATGTTTTGAACGTATGGGCTTCTATGGAAGCTTCGCTACCAGGTATATTTACCTTGGGCACGCTCGCTGCTGTTATCGCGAGCATGAAACCGTCTATACGGGGTCGGTCTCTTCGATTTGTCGTTCTGTCCACACTGAATATGCCAATGCTCATCGGCTCAAAGCAGCGCCTCGGGAAGCATTATGCAGCTGAGACACTCACGCTTTCAACGACCATTGAACGCAAAAGCCATTGAAATGCGCCTGTCTGATTTGATTCATTCTGCGAACTTATTTATAGAAGGGAGTCAATTAATGGTGCTCGCGGATTCCGATGATCTTCGATTCTAATGATCATTGAGCCCGAGTGTTCGACTGGGATATCATACAGTCTGGGACGTCAAATGAATGACTCACACGGTCCTCCTCTACGTTATGGCATACTCCGTACGACAACCATGTGGTGTTACTTACGTGGCTTGGACTTGAGTTTGAGTGTGCAGGTTCTCAGAGACAGTCGCAAGTGCTTGCTTGTGGAACGCAGTTTTTTTTTTCTTTTGGTCCGCGTGTCGACCGCTGAGGGGAGACAGATGATGATGATGATGATGATGATGATATCCTCAGCACATGGCTCGTACCCACTCCGGGGGATTGGCCAAGAATTGGGCACCTGAACTTTTAGATACGGTTTTTGAAACTACTGTTACAGTGCAATTTAGTAATCAGAACAGACAGAATGATTTTCCTATACTGCACTTTTTATAATATAAATGTCATGCTATATCTCTAGTTGTAAAAGTATGTATTTAAAATTTTATTCGTTTAGTTGATTGAATGAAACTACAAACGGCATCAAACACGTCCCTGTGGCTAAAGCCGAATACCGAGGCACCGAAAGAGAGTAGTATTTCTGATGTTAAATTTACCCCTAATTTAGCGAGCGGAATTTCAAGAAGTCTTTTTCTTTGTAATTTATACCGGCTACATATTAAAAAGTAGTGTTCTATGGTTTCTATTTCTAGACAGAATGGACACAGCGGCGATATCGCCAGACCAGCCCTGTGTAAATATAGGTTTAATGGTGGGACACGGCAGCGTAATTTTGTGATTATTACTTCCGATTGTCTTGATGGACACCAATGTATTTTCCACGGAAATTTTAGGTGTTGAAATTCAGTCCATGATGTTATTGTTTCAATTATATCTCTACGAATTGAAAAATTCCGATATCTGATCGCGGTTATTTGTGCCACCACTGGAAGGACCGATATTATTGGTCCATTCAGGGATGCTCGCGCTAATGAATCGGCCATTTCATTTAAATGTAATCCGCAGTGTCCTGGTACCCATAATAATTTTACAAGATTCAGCTGGGGGGGAACTAATGTTAGAAACGTCTTTACAGCCGGCGAATTTGTTGAAGCTGTAAGCGCAGAGCAGACAGAAAGGGAATCTGTTATATTTACCGCGCTGGATTCATGTAAAGGGAGTTTACGCAGTGCAAGAATCATTGCTAAGAGCTCAGCTTCAAATACGGGAGTAATATCTGGCAGTCTCAAGGAGAATGACCAGCCAAGTGACATCGAGAAAATGCCTACGCCCGCCTTGTTGTTGTTGTTGTTGTTGTTGTTGTTGTTGTTGTTGTTGTTGTTGTTGTTGTTGTTGTTGTTGTTGTTGTTGTTGTTGTTGTTGTTGTTGTTGTTGTTGACCTGAGAGGTTGTGGCGCATACCCACAGCGGGGGATTGGCCATGAATCGGGTGGTTATATTTGGTGCATAAATACAAGGGAATTAATGAATGGAATACTGGAGCTTATCGTCGTTCACAAAAGCGTCAGTGGCAATTATGTTAATTGTGTGTACGTGTGCAAGGTAATCTTGCAATAAATTATTTAATAACCTGACTGAATGAAACTTCGGGTTCTGTGGGAAAATTTCATCGAATTCAATCTTTGAATTCAATCTTTGAGTTCTGATTTGAGTCATACGATGGAATAACGTCTCGAATTTTTACATTTAAACTGTCTAATTGTTTTTGTACAAAAATAATCTGTGGGGTGTGAAAACGTGGCCAATGAGCTAGAAAGAAGGAGTTTGGATCGTTTATAAATACATACACGGATCGTCTAATTGTAAAACTGTAAAATTTTAGACAGATCGTAATGATGATGATGATGACGATTGCGACTTCTTCTTCTTTCTTGATCCAAAGCAGCGGCACTTACCCACTAGTGAGAGCGGCCAGGAAGTGTGCGATTTTAAATTGAATATGAATAACAACGTATAAATAGAAAGATAAACTTAGATTGTTAATGTATGTGTGCGAGAAATTTCCAGCAAGTTGTGCATCCCGAGTGTCTTGCAGCAGCTGTCGAAAAAGGTTACGCAACATTGTGGTCTTTCTTCAAGGAAATCTCAAATTTTCTTAAAGGCGAACACTCAAGAATCACAGTGTGTGCAAAGCCGCCAAATGTACGGAAATACAAAAACGTACCATTCACCTTTGTCGGTCTTTCAGTCCCCAAAACCTACATGTTATAATCACCTGTTATTATTATTATAACTTTTACAAAGCTTTGTAAGCTTACATTATTCAACGCTTCTTTTCTTACTTGAGCAGAAGTTAAATAATTTTAGCTTCTTTCATAAACTGTTTATAAGCTTTCGTGCTTGCAACACTTTATACGCTAATGTGAGCAGAGAAGTTTGAATGTTAAATACAATAGATGTTTATTGTGTCAGAGCGTGTTAGCTGCAGTATGCAGATTGTTAAAAAAGAGTGACCACTTATGTGCGCAGGAATGCTTTGGGAAGCAGTGGCTAGCAAAACAAAGTTCCTGCTTTTCAGACCTCGTAAGTGAACGCCACGTCAGATTTTTTACCACATAAACGGGCTTCACATGTATATTCAATACATAAAATAGGTAGGGGTTTGCGAACAATTTATAGTGCCTATTTCTACCCATATCGTGCCTAAAATTAAGCTTGAGGTTCGTGTTTTAGGCGCCTAACACTCATCTTTTTGAACGCCTAAAAATTCGCCCTCCAATGATGGCCACTATATACTAGCAACGTACATATTTCTCCAGTCCAATGATGGCCACTACTAGCACCGTACATACTTCTCCTGTAAGACAGCTAGCTTTCATCTTCTAAACTTATTTTACTCATTCCGCGCAAACAGCCAGATTATTCCGATTCCCCGCGATGGATATATGTGCCACTTGAGCAGAGAGAGAGAGACAATTTTATTTACGGCATAACGAGGCCGTTAAATTAGCTTGCCCGCGTGGTCCGAAGGGTGGTGGCCAATCGCTTGCCACGACCGTTTCGGTCCAGTTAGTTACTTCTGCCTGAATCTGGTAGTCAGTCGTCGACAGGAGTGACTGCCATGTCTCGTGGGAGGGAGTTGGTAGTATTGACTGTGTAGGAGGGCTTCCCACGCATTCCCAAATAATCTTATTTTGGGTAGCCTTCATGCAGTTTCTATGTTGGCAGTTTGGTTGGATTTCATCCGGGTAGATATTGGAAAGCCGATGGGGGTTGCGGATAGAATCGGTATGGATTTGTCTCCAGATCGTAGCATGTTCCCTTGTTAGTTCTGTATGCAGGTTCGCGTATGTTTTGCGATTCTCTCTATAATAAGCGGTAATTTCGTTATATATGGTCCAGGATTGAGGGGTACACCTCCCGGTTGATTAAAGGGACAGACAACCGCTCAGTACATGAATCGAGATAACCCCGCTGATGGAAAGATTGCCTCTCATACTGGTTAAAACGAGCCATGTTTTTCTCATTAAACGTGAATTTATATTTTTAATTATTCACTGAAAGTCGCGAAAAATGACCTTTCGCACCCCACGCGGCAAAAACATGGATGCATAAGAGGTCTACCACGTGACCTTCTATTAGTGTACGCGGTTCCTGGTATATTTATTAGTACTGATATACACTACACTTTTTCTCTTATAATTTTTTTCTAACCTACAATGTGCAGATAGGCCTTCGTTTGTAGTGAGTAGAACAGTGGCGCTACCTTCGCCTTCGTTTTTGATGAGTTGGTTTGACTCGTCTATCGACAGAATAGCCAACCAGCCATGGCGGAGGTGTGTACTTCGGGTAAAACGCGGTACAAGTATAAGAAAGGTCTGTACGACAACGCAAATTTATTGTACCAGCTTTTTATTTTCAAAAGAGGTTGAAAAGGTCAAAATGCAGGTGGTTAACCAAATTTGCACTCACTCCTGTGAAAGCAGAACGAAGGGCGGCTATCACAATTTGCGAGGCGGGCTATCGACATCGCTCTCACTTCTCAGCGTTGCTGGAGGAGGGACTCTTGCTTTTTTTAGAGGCTGCTCAGATCAAAAAGCCCTGCTTACAAAATATCCACGCGCTTCTTGACGTAACCGCTGCAGGTGTAAACACTACCGAGGGTGAGCTTTTCGTTGCGCAATAAAGAAACTAGGTCCTTAAAAATCGGTTGTCAGTCCCTTTAAATTTCGGGTTGCCGGGTGGGCCTCCTCATTCTCCATATTTCCCGTGTGAGCGGGTACCCATACAAGTTCTATCGTGATGAAGAAATGGCGGACACTGACCAAGCCAAGATGAAAAATAACACTAAGACGTTTCTGGACCCGCACGGTTTCCTTGATCACACCGATCAATGATCAAGGAAACCGTATGGGTCCCGAAACGTCTCTGTGTTATTTTCACCTTGACTTGGTCAGTGACCGCAATTTCTTCAGCATGTTACCTGACCAGACGAACTTTCGTCGAACTCTTAATTGACTGCAAGTTCTATCATATTTGCTATTTTTAGGATGTTGGCCGCGATCGGCCGAGTACAGCGCACCATGAAGTTCGTGAGTGCCCTTTTAGAGAGGAGGAAGCGAACATAGTTCGCCATTGGTTGAAGATCGACAGAAGACGACCAAGACACGTGCCCCAAGTGCTCCGTTCCAGTGATAACGTCAGGCACTCGACACCTGATTTGTATGTGTCCTGCAACGCTGGCGATCAGGCTTATGAATTTAATAAACGCTGGGCTATTATAAAGCCAGACCTAACCGAAAACTACAGCCGTTGGGTGATGGACAGTGAGTTCGCAGTGAGAGTGAGTTCGCATCGTGCAAGGACTGCTGCAGTCCTTGCACGATGCAGTGCTTGCAGCTCTTAATTTCTTTTATTCTTTATGCCTTGTGGCAAATCCTTCAAATAAAGGAAAAACAAAAAGCAGACATAGCAACATGCGAGTGGCATGGCGAGCGACCTGTTGTGATATCATAAGCTAGTCCGTCATGCCCCAATATCGAGAACCACAATCACAATCAATCGCTATCTCAAGAAGACGGCCGAGATAACGTCCGTATACTTTGCTGCCGAAGTCAGATGAATGGTAGCGATCGAGTGCCTATACGACAGTATTCACTTTCCGTGAAAGAGTCAAACGGGTCAGAAATGGCTACCCGTTCGGCCTGATGCGGGTAGGATTGGTGCCGCCGTGTCAGGAAATTTCGTAAGTTCCGTGGAACGGAAGTCAGCGGCAAACTTATAGCCAAAAAGCGCTCCTGTGGTAAAAAAAGAAAGAAAAAAAAAGAGAAAAAAAAGTTTCAGCATGTTAATCTTACCTTCATGAAAACAACCACTTTGATGATTCGGATAATTTCCGATGACTGCTTAATTGACGTCTTGTCAGTTAAGGACAGAAAATAGCGAGATAGCTAATTATTTGTATTAAGTAAGTGAATGTCACAGACAAAAATTACTAGTAGCTTGTCAACGCACCTGTGAACATCATAAATGTGCTTAATTTTTCTTTTTTTGCAAAGTTATCCTTCTCTTGTTAAAACTTAGTCCATGTCAGCTGTAACACATATCATATGGGCACATTGTTTATAGGGACAGTGATAGCGTTCCAAGCAACATCTAAGTGCGACTACTCGACTCCATGCACTTTGCCGGTGGGTCGGACCATATCGCGATATAGAAACAGCGCATTACATAGAGGACGGGGGGGGGGGGGGGGACTGTCGTGTGCTTTCACAGTTTTCACCATCCGAAACCAAAGCTGTTTATTCGGAGAGAATACCAAAGTATAAACGTTAAGATGCTCTTCTACATGTTCAGGGAGCACGATTCACATCTGCTGGCCGACAGTACGGAGACAGTAGCAATATTTCTCAAGCCAGTGATTCCGCACGCAATATGACATTATGGTGCATCTATCATTGCGGCTGATGTCGTTCAGCGCAGTGATGGCGTCACCGGTGACACGCACTGTGCCCTCGAAAACAGCGTATCCTGGCAACAGCTCGACGGTGACCCAATAGTGACTCGTGTTGTGCGCCCGCTCAGACGGCGTCACCTGCAACGCCGTCACGTCCATGATTCGGTGCAGCCGGTACTCGGCGCACTTACGCATGGCCAGCGCCACCAATCCGTTGATCCAAGTAACGAGACGGTTTGCCATTGCCAAGGCAAGCGTACTCGACACTGAGACCTCACCGCGGACGTTGCACGCGCACCAGTGGGGTCCAATGTGCGCATCAGCGCACGTCCTGGCCTCCGGTATTTCATGCAGTAAGCTGAGACCGTACTTAGTATGTGGTCGTTTGACGCTCGGGTAGTCCAGCAACTCGACGAGCGTCGCGTGCACGTCGAAGGGAGTGGTCAGGCGAAACTGGTTGACACGAAGGCTTCTTGCAGCTTCTGGATTCTGCTCGAGGAACCACGGGGGAAAGACTACGAAGGCGAAGGGTTGGCGGTCCTCGAACTTGCCGATGTATGTGGAACGGTAGTCACCGATTCGCAAACCATGGTCACTGAGGAAGACCAGGACCGTGTGGTCGAGCACGCCGGAAGTTTGCAGAGCTTGCAGATGACGCTGAAACGGCTGGTCGGCGTACTTGACGGCCTTCAGATAATTGTGCGTGATTTCGCTGAGCCATATGTAAGCGAAGAAAAGTCGCTCAGTCATCACGTCCGCGAAGCGAGCAAGGTAATCCAACATTTCCTCGAATAACATCGTGGGTCCCAAGCACCGGGGCTGCCACGTGTCTTTTGTAATCCACTTGGACGACTTCTCCATGGCCATAATGACGTGTCGAGGATAGTAATCGGCCGGAGGGCGCCGGAATCCATTAGCGAAGCGATTAAAGAGCCCGTACCGAGGCCACTCCTCGAGGAACATTGTTCGGTAGCACCGTTCGCCATATTGCTTCCAGATAAAGCGCCAAGTAAGGCTGTCGTAAATTCCTTCCAGCGCGTACCGCCATGTCTCGGCAAACTTCAGGCCAGTAATGAGGGCATACTGGTTCGGGTACGAGTTGTCACCAATCTTATTGTATCCGCGCAGTTCGAAAGCACCGAGCCTCTCACGCAAAAATTGCGCCGTTTTGGGCATATGTCTGTCCAGGTTAAGATACGAAACCGAGTCCAAGCCGAGCATCAGGATGCTCAGATTGTGCAGCGTCGTGCGGTTTGACTTTAGGCAGCGCTCCTCGACATCCCTCTTGAATACCACGTTGAGCAAGTATTGGTTGTGAAAGGTCTGGTGTGGAGATTGTCTCGTGGCGCATTCGACAGAGACAAACTCCTCTTTCAACGGCTGGTTGAGCAGCAGTGGCTGTCGGTCTCCGTACGCGATAACATTTTCGGGGTTGGCTGCAGACTGATTTCGGTGGACTTCCTTGTAGAAGCACAGCAGGTCCTCAGGACGCACGCCGTGTTCCCCGAGCTTGTCCTCAAGTATGACCGCGAAACCATTCCTGCGGAAATACGATACGGATCATCGTCCCTGAGCACCAACACGCAGGACGTATTTCAGTGCGGCGTACTTAATTCACGTCACTCAAAACGCACGCTCAACACACACACACAAAAAAAAAGAACTAATATGTCGCGGTATGGCGCGCAGGGCATTTCACTGATAGCGATATAGGAAAGTATTGAAATATTACAGGGGATAAAACTCGGCGTTTTATGGGCAGTACACATATTACCCTACTAACGAAACACGCGTGGTGTCACGCGCATAAAGGCATACATAAATAGAGTTCACTCGCTCCTTGATGGCGTGATGAAGTGCGCCGGCAGTATATAGGGAATGGCAGTGCTTGCCTCCGAACCAATGTTCAATTCGGCCTATTCATTTTTCGTCCCTCCGAAACTCAGCCGATCACGTGACCTCCAACACACGGCACAGTTGCAGCAGAAACAGGTCAAGTGATCGCAAGATTGCTATCGAAAAAAAAAAAAGCAGTCATGATGGGTTTCCAGTTTCCTGGTTTACTTGGAGTGTTGCTTCATCATTAAAACCCAATTTGAATGAAATATTCCGTCAGATCACACGACTGACATTTGCGCCAAAAATTTTAATTAAATGTCAATCAAAAACTCACTGTGCCGGAATCTTAAGGCTCTGTTATACTCCGACGTTCTCGGCGCGCAGGCTGGCGGCGGTTGAGGTCGGATACGTCACGTCGGTGACACCGCGCCAGGCGCAAGTCCGGCTCTCTACAGTGCAACCACTTCCGACGCGGCGCAGCGGCCGCAGCTGGAGAAGCGCATGCGCAGTTAATGCGCAGAACATCGCGCCATCTGTCGTGGACCCGCGAAACAATTCCATTCGCCACTTGGACCTGTGCCTGTGGTACAGTGCCTAGAAGATTAGTAATACTTATATTCTATGCACTGTACCTGTGGAGTGTCTCCCTCGTTTCGTGCGGATTCCGCGCGTATTTTCGTGTGAAGCGGCCATTTTGGACTGCCGATGAGTAGCTACAGCGACGAGAGAGGGCGCTCGGTGCTGACGTGTTCGGCGCGGTCGGCGCGAAATGCAGGCGTCTCTATTCGGAGCCGAACGACGTCCGAGCGCGTCAGGAGCCGCCGGTCACGTCGGCGGTCGCGAGCTGTCGGACTGTAGAGGGTGGCGCTTCAGCCGAGGTAACGTCGCCGTGCCGCGCGCACGCTACGTCCGAGTATATCTGCCCCTTACCTGTGCGTGACATAGCCCAACATATAATTTTTAATACGTTGAGTTTTATACGCCAAAGTTCTGAATTAAGTACAGAAAACGTGACGCGAGACCCATAGTAGCGTTTTTGACACGCTGGCGCGAAGTTTCACTTGTGGATAGCTTAGCAAATTAATTACTACATAATTAATTCCTAAGCAAATTGATTTTATCCCGAATAACTTTTCGTTTTATTTTCTGATGTACTCTTGTGGCTAAATATACAATTGACCAGGCTTTCCTTATTTTCCATAATGGAGAATTGTGTTAGGGCTTTGTGGGGCTAACCTAACCTGGACTAGAGCTGTTCCTGCAAGCAGAGGTAGGCCTGTGAAACTATATCAGTCTGAGGGAGTTGAAATTTATGCTTATCTATAATTTAATCAGTAATGATAAAGATCAACATAACATTGTCTACAGGAGATAGAACCAGTATAGCAGACCAGATCACTGCGTCCCGTGACATATTGTGCGTTCCTGTTGTTTTTGCAAGAAATTACACTTGCCCTTCCTTGCCGAATGATTTCTCTCGGCGTTGTTACGACTTCATTAGCAAACCCTTGGCGCGTTTATCCAGAACATTGCAGATACTATAGGCAGCATGCGCGGTGTTACTCTGACATCATCTAGATAGGCTGGCATTGAAATAGCAAACTGTGCTTCACTGAGTGGGAAAAAAAGGTTACCATGCTAAACGTCGCATTTTAGATACATGTAACGTTACTACCGTGGTCCATTTATATTGATTGGGCAATAATTGCACCGTGGGTTTCATCCGCCGTTGTGCGCAGCATTGGCGCAACGTCGGTGAGGCAGTGGGGGAAGGTTTGGGAGTTATAAGCACCCCTCCTCCCCCTCCCCCCTACCCTACACGCACTTTTCCCGGAACTGACAGCCGAGTGGAAGGTAGCTATGAAAACATCGATATCCGCTGACAGAGAACAAAACATAGCTTTAACGACATCTAAAATAAAAAGCACGTGAGCTATTCCGAGATAAAGTTTGATGGGATGCTTGGTCTCTAATGAAAGGGTGAAAAAAAAATGACATTTCATGTCTTCAGTGTCGTACATGGCTTGTGAGAATCTTTCTTCATGCTGAAACTTCCTTAAATATTCAAATTACCGGCCTTATCTCGAAGTACGGTCGATTTTCATCACGAGCAGAGGTCGCAACGTGTTTCCGCGCACTACTAAACTGATCATTTGCATAGCGACTTGTACATCGCATCCCTTCAATCATTATTCATTGGAAAGATATAACTTGAGATGTGCAACGATAAAGCTAACACGGTATAGATGTCATGTAGCTGCGCAAGGTTGTCTTTCCTCAGAATTTAGCCGCTTTTCTCCGCATTGCTATACTAGGTGCTTCTGCGAAGACTTTAAGCAATTTTAAATGCGTAAGTATTTCTATGCCTATACCCAACGAGGAAAAACGTCCCTCCGTCCGTCCGTCCGACCGTCACGTACGTAATACAATCGCTTTCAAGAGAGGGCGAGCAGCGTCGAGCGAATTGACCTTCGCGCTGCCTCTCACTTCAATGCAAACTAAGTGGCGAGAACACAGCGCACGCGAAGCTATCAGCACTCGGCGCACTCTGCCCCCCATCGCATATCGCTTTCAAGATAGGGTCCCGCGCGGCCACGCCATACACAGCCGCCGTCGGAGTATGGTTGGTCACGGTTGATAATAGTTGGACGCGGATTAATAAGGCGCTTAAGTGCGATAGCGGTTTATAATGATCGGAACGTCATCAGCGCACCTGGTGCCACCACCTGCAGTACTTCGCTTGCCTCATCAATTTACCTTGCGCCGCCGTCCGCAGCAGTTCGTGTCGCCATAGCGCAGTCGTTTATACTGGTCGGATAAAGTTTCATAAGATTTATAATTACACCGGGCTGCGTAGAGGTGAACAAGTGGCACAACGCTTACGCATACTTAGACAACTCCTAAAGGAGTTTCTGCGTGAATGTTTTTTTTAATGGTTTGGGCCCAGACAGCGCAATTCTTGTGCTTGAGCTGGTCTACTCGAAGAGGCGGACATTGTTTGCACGTGAAATAGAAATGCATAATCGACTAATTAAAAAAAATCACTAAGCGACTAAAAAGACTATTAGTGCTAACCCATTAATACACAAAATTATACACAGATACGTGAAAGAAAAGTGCGCTGTAGAGCGAGCTGTTAAGGTGACAGCCGCACCTGATCGTTAGGAAGTTTGGCTTTCCTTGGCACCAACTGCCGCCGCCCTCAAGATGGTGGTGGGAGTAGGGCTTGACGGACGGGTCGAACGGGTCGAACTGCGGCATCGTGCATCCCGAGGTTCGAATCCGGTGGTCCACTGGAACTGGCCGTTCCCGACGACCACCGCTTGAACCTGAACTTTCCGGGTGTGAAGTGGACCGCGAAGCCCGCAGGTAAACCTTGCAGCCGAGGAGCAGCACGCCGAGCACCGCCATCAGCCTCAGCAGGCACCGGCGGCGCCGGAACCGTAGCAGCCGGCGCGGGATCATCACGTGGTCTTTCTCTCACTTTGCCCGGAGACGATCAGATTACTTGACTCTGGGTTGGCGTTGCGAACAAGTGAGCGAAAGGAGTCGAAATGGACAACATTGTGTTCTAAAGGAGACAATGATTGAACATAGCAAGTTTCGGGAACTATTTCTCAGCCAACGTGGCCCAAATACGAAACAATACGGCGATCTCGCCTATGACGTCATGCTCACGTAGAAGCGCTGGGGTTCCGGCGCGAAATTCAAACAATGGAACTGTTACCTCCATTTTCTCTTCTAACAATAAACACCCTCTGCTTGCGAAATTAACGACAATAGTTTTTTAAAGAATACTTTCTCAGTTTAAATTGATATATTGACACTCTTTGGTGTCCCTTTAAGGCTTCTAAATCCTTAAAAAGTGGTCGAACAAAGCGCGTCTCTAGACCCAACGTTTCGACAAGGGGACTTGTCAAGTCGAAAGTGGCGAAATCTTGTTAGGTCGGGAAGAATCGTGACGAAAAACAGGACAGACGCCGACCAAGGTGAATAAATTATTTAATAACTTGACGTTTAGGCACCCACCGGAGCCTTGTTCGCAATGAAGCTAATTATTTCACCTTGGTTAGCGTCTTCTCACTCACGCAGCTTCTCACCAGCCTGGTTCACCAACACGGCGCCTAGGATGACGTCAGTGCAAGCCATCTATAAGGAATGTACGAAATAAATTCAAGGGAGCTCTGTGTGCACTTTCTCGATACCTATGAGCCAACATTATATGCGCATGTTTTATGTCATGATATATATTGTATGATTACGCGCGCTCACTGGCGCTACTTTGTCGGTCAACCTTCAGCGCTAACATATGGAGCTTGCATCTGGCGCACATATAACGTTTAATATCGACAACTATGTTCGGCGAGATACCGGCCGGCGGACGCGAAACCGTGGAGGGCTGTATAGGCGAAGAAAGGTTCGCTTTAAAAATATTGTAACAGTTTCGCCCTAAGGGCGAAGCAAGTGAATGCGACAACAACACATATAGCAATGTCATACGAAGTAAGGAGAGCGGCTTTGGGAGCAATATGAATTGTAGTAAACATGAGCTTAGTAAGTAAGCAGGTGTGCTGCCGCGTAGGCAGACCGACATGAAGAGAGACTCGATGACCACATATATCCACACATTAATATTGACCACATGTCCACATATTAACATCAGGAAATACATGAAACACAGTCGATTCATTGCACTAAGATATTGCGGTCGAGTTTTCTACTAAACTTACTTGAGAGAAAAGTGTTGATGCGATCGTTCCGATTACCACGGGAATGATCGTATATTGGTAGCTAGTGTAGCAGCACCAGCAACGCGCAGAACTGTTGTCGACGCCGTCCGCGTTTTCCACGCGTTTGCACCGAACGCGAGCGGCGTCCGTGACTGTGGCCGGTGCCTCTGGCGGCGGCTCGGAGGTTTTCGACCAGACACTCGTCGAGCAGCGTCGGAAGTTTTTGCCACCTTCTCGCTTCGCAACGTTTCTATATAAATAAGTTTCTGTTTGTAGGCGCGTGCTTACTCGTGATTAAGTAACTTCTTCACGTGCAACACACTCACGCTACATCTACACTAGTACATGCATGGATTTGTCTAATCTTTGTTGTTTGTCGCGTCAGAAGGTACGCTCTCGAGGTCCTTAACTGTTACAATTTATATCTATGTATTTCTGAGCATTCATATATTTCTAAACGCATGAAGGCAGTGACTGCCCGCGCATATGTAACAATTGCACATTTTAGCAATTTAATGATTAAACCTTTTGTTGAAGACCATCAATTTGCAAAACCACAAAGGCGTTCGAGGAGTACTGCTCATCACATTGGCGGCTACCATCCTTTCCATACTGGCTGACTTGCCATACAATTGCAGTTCCTGTAGACATTGTATAGCGGCTCATTTTTGAAACGGCGCTCAATGACGGGACGTGAAGAAGGAAAAAAAAATTGCCGCGTATCTGCGTGCTTCGCTGCAAATGTCGTCGAAAGAAGATAGTCTTCTGCCGGCCGTATTACATGAGTGCTGGTCTGATCCGCGGCCACCCGTGATGCTGTTCTCGTACCATTTCCGTCCTGGCATGATAAATGCAATGGAGGTTTGTTTGAACAGATTTCATTTTACCGCATTATTTCATCAAGCGGCCATTTATGTTTTGCCCTGCCTCAGACAGCGCTTCCTTTATATTGAATCGGCCGCATCTGGCTGGCATTGATAAAATTGAGGAGGCGCTGCGTGAGACATGGACGCCATCTGGCAATACATCGGGAAACATGAGCTTGTGCAGAGGGTTTCCTTCCTCCATGGCAGAGGGCGCTCGTCGGCGCGCAGTCGGGGAACGTCTTTCGTCGGTGCGCATAGCATGGCATTTTCAGCGCAGCTTAAGAAACTAGGGTCTTTAGAGTTACGTATCTATGTATTTTCTATTAAAGGAACACACTTCCTAATACTTACCTAGTGATGTTGCGCCTCAGATATGCGTAATATTTACTTTGTGATCGATAACGTTCACAAGTATGAACAGCCGTACCAGTTTAAGTAGTGTGGGCGGTAAGCAAGTGGTCCAACTTTGGCCGAGTGGCTGAATCAGGTGACAGACAGACAGACAGACAGACAGACAGACAGACCAAATTTTCAGCGTTTAAGTTCCCCACGAAAGACTATCGTCTTTAAAAGACACAACAGCGGCGCTGTCATGTCTTCTCCTCCCTCACTTCTTTTTTCCTTCCTCACGTCTCATGAAACGAGGCGAGGAAGGAACCTGCCTACCGCAAAGTGCTTGGGATCAGCCAAATAATGATTCGAATTAAAATAATTAAGCAGGACCAGAGGCGTTACACAGGACACGTTCCTCCTCCTCTCCTCCTCCTTCTACGCCACTGCGCAGGACTTAGCGCACATGAAAACAACTGAGTGGGACGTTTTGGGATGCAATACCAGACCTTCCGGTCGGAAGACGCGTCCTTAATTAAAAAATCACACACTCAATTATTCTTTTTTAGTTAGCCAAATAATAATTAGACAAAAGTAATCAAGGCGGAGGAACGGGACAGAGATGAGTACCATATATGCCTGATAATCGTATATGTCAGGGTTTTTGTTTTAGCAATTTGGAGCGTTAGCTGGGACGCGGCTGTGGTATGAGCTGTAGTATCGAGCTTAATGAACGACTTCACCTTGAATCTCTTTTTTATTTTTTATTTTTTTCAGGCTGAAAACATGGGAAGTCATGCGTAACGACTCTGCGCCGTTGTGGGATACTCTATACACGGCAACCATAGGGCTCACGGAATGAAACGCGACAGTAAATCTTTTAAGGTGAAACACTTAATATGCGCAATTACTCCAGAGTTATATGTCTTGTCGCTAAGAAGATTGCTACTAAAGGTGACGCGGACTCTGATCTAAGCGTACGAAACAAGATTACACCGCTGTCGCACGAACTAAAAGCACTGCAAACGCAAGTATGCGCATTGGTTATGCCTAAATTGACGCGTTCCATTCCGTGAACGCTGTACATGGCGTTGCTAATGCAGAACGGTAGCTTGCTGGGCTAGTTGGTCCATTGTAGCTTATGTAACAGCGCGAAAAAAATAAGGAAGGGAACTAACTAGCCTAGCAAGCCGCGAGTTTGTCGCGGCTTGCTAGGCTAGTTAGTTCATTATAAATTATGTAACAGCGCGAAAAAACAAGGAGGGACGACGATAGAGACATCTATCGTCGTCCCTTCCTTCGTCCCTTCCTTATTTTTTTTCGCGCTGTTACATAAGCTGCTAATACATCGCTCGTACCTGGCTTGCTGAAGCCCTCCCAGAAAGGCGCAAGTGCCTGTTTGTAGAACGCCGTGTTCCTCGAGGTTGGCGTCTCCTCCGAAGGCGGCCAGAAGTCGTCTAACGCTGCATAGACAAGCGTTCCGATTGTTCTTGAACCCAAAGAATTGCTCGTATACCCACTACACGGCTTGGCTGGAACACGAGTACCCGTCACAGCAGGTTCTGTCCAAGTGAGATACCGTCTATCGTTATTGTGGCCGCAAGTGATGATAATGATGATGATCCCTTTACCAGTAGACACTGACGCATTCTCTTCAGCCATGCTAAAACCACCGCTGGCTCCAACTCTATTGAGCGAAATGCCTGAAACTTGGGAAGGTGCGAAGCATGCAGTGAGGCACCACTAATGGCTCATAAGCCCGTAAACGTGGCCTCCCCATTACGACGACAGAAGAAAAGTGAAATCCTACGCTGGAATAATGAGCGGCAACGCAGGCAGCTGTGGAAGACGACGACGACGACGACGACGAACGCGGGAACAGTGGCACGAGCGCGTGCCGAGCCAACGCCTCCTAAAACTTCAAGGCCTGCGCCCAAAAATTTGACGTCACTTCCTGCCGGCAATCGCCGCCGCGTCTCTGCGCCGCCGTGGAAATAGAGCGGGTAGTGTCAACGCCGGCGTTGGTAGTGCTTTGTCGGCGGCTGCGATGTAAGCATAGCTGTCGCGGTCAACCCAATCGTTTGCCATCGCGATTTGTACGCGTTTTATTCGTGGTTTGCTGCAATGCCTAATAAGTGCTGTGCAGGCGCGTAGCCAAAGGGAGGGGGGGGGGGGGGGCTTCAGCCCCCCCCCCCCCTTTCCCTATCATTGAGCCCGAGTGTTCGACTGGGATGGGACGTCAAATGACAGTCTGGGACGTCAAATGAATGACTCACACGGTCCTTCTCTACGTTGTGGAATACACCGTACGACAACCATGTGGTGTTACTTACGTGGCTTGGACATGAGTTTGAGTGTGCAGGTTCTCAGAGACAGTCGCAGGTGCTTGCTTGTGGAACGCCGTTTTCTCTTTTGGTCCGCGTGTCGACCGCTGAGGGGAGACAAATCGTAATGATGATGATGATGATGACGATTGCGACTACTTCTTTCTTGATCCAAAGCAGCGGCACTTACCCACTAGTGAGAGCGGCCAGGAAGTGTGCGATTTTAAATTGAATATGAATAACAACCTATAAATAGAAAGATAAACTTAGAATATTAATGTATGTGTGCGAGAAATTTCCAGCAAGTTGTGCATCCCGAGTGTCTTGCAGCAGCTGTCGAAAAAGGTTACGCAACATTGTGGTCTTTCTTCAAGGAAATCTCGAATTTTCTTAAAGGCGAACACTCAAGAATCACAGTGTGTGCAAAGCCGCCAAATGTACGGAAATACAAAAACGTACCATTCACCTTTGTCGGTCTTTCAGTCCCCAAAACCTACAGGTTATAATCACCTGTTATTATTATTATAACTTTTTACAAAGCTTTGTAAGCTTACATTATTCAACGCTTCTTTTCTTACTTGAGCAGAAGTTAAACAATTTTAGCTTCTTTCATAAACTGTTTATAAGCTTTCGTGCTTGCAACACTTTATACGCTAATGTGAGCAGAGAAGGTTGAATGTTAAATACAATAGCTGTTTTTTGTGTCAGAGCGTGTTAGCTGCAGTATGCAGATTGTTAAAGAAGAGTGACCACTTGTGTGCGCAGGAATGCTTTGGGAAGCAGTGGCTAGCAAAATAAAGTTCCGCCTTTTCAGACCTCATAAGTGAACGCCACGTCAGATTTTTTACCACATAAATGGGCTTCACATGTACATTCAATACATAATATAGGTAGGGCTTTGCGAACAATTTATAGTGCCTATTTCTATGCATATCCCGCCTAAAATTAAGCTTGAGGTTCGTGTTTTAGGCGCCTAACACTCATCTTTTTGAACGCCTAAAAATTCGCCCTCCAATGATGGCCACTATATACTAGCACCGTACATACTTCTCCAGTCCAATGATGGCCACTACTAGCACCGTACATACTTCTCCTGTAAGACAGCTAGCTTTTATCTTCTAAACTTATTTTACTCATTCCGTGCAAACAGCCAGGTTATTCCGATTCCCCGCGATGGGTATATGTGCCACTTGAGCAGAGAGAGAGACAATTTTATTTACGGCATAACGAGGCCGTTAATTTAGCTTGCCCGTGGTCCGAAGGGTGGTGGCCAATCGCTTGCCACGACCGTTTCGGTCCAGTTAGTTACTTCTGCCTGAATCTGGTAGTCAGTCGTCGACAGGAGTGACTGCCATGTCTCGTGGGAGGGAGTTGGTAGTATTGACTGTGTAGGAGGGCTTCCCACGCATTCCCAAATAATCTTATTTTGGGTAGCCTTCATGCAGTTTCTATGTTGGCAGTTTGGTTGGATTTCATCCGGGTAGATATTGGAAAGCCGATGGGGGTTGCGGATAGAATCGGTATCGATTTGTCTCCAGATCGTAGCATGTTCCCTTGTTAGTTCTGTATGCAGGTTCGCGTATGTTTTGCGATTCTCTCTATAATAAGCGGTAATTTCGTTATATATGGTCCAGGATTGAGGGGTACACCTCCCGGTTGATTAAAGGGACAGACAACCGCTCAGAACATGAATCGAGATAACCCCGCTGATGGAAAGATTGCCTCTCGTACTGGTTAAAACGAGCCATGTTTTTCTCATTAAACGTGAATTTATATTTTTAATTCTTCACTGAAAGTCGCGAAAAATGACCTTTCGCACCCCACGCGGCAAACACATGGATGCATAAGAGGTCTACCACGTGACCTTCTATTAATGTACGCGGTTCCTGGTATATTTATTAGTACTGATATGCACTACACTTTTTCTCTTATAATTTTTTTCTAACCTACAATGTGCAGATAGGCCTTCGTTTGTAGTGAGCAGAACAGAGGCGCTACCTTCGCCTTCGTTTTTGATGAGTTGGTTTGACTCGTCTATCGACAGAATAGCCAACCAGCCATGGCGAAGTTGTGTACTTCGGGGAAAACGCGGTACAAGTATAAGAAAGGTCTGTACGACAACGCAAATTTATTGTACCAGCTTTTTATTTTCAAAAGTGGTTGAAAAGGTCAAATGCAGGTGGTTAACCAAATTTGCACTCACTCCTGTGAAAGCAGAACGAAGGGCGGCTATCACAATTTGCGAGGCGGGCTATCGATAGCCCGCCTCGCATCGGCATCGACATCGCTCTCACTTATCAGCGTTGCTGGAAGAAGGGACTCTTGCTTTTTTTTAGAGGCTGCTCAGATCAAAAAGTCCTGCTTACAAAATATCCACGCGCTTCTTGAAGTAACCGCTGCAGGTGTAAACACTACCGAGGGTGAGCTTTTCGTTGCGCAATAAAGAAACTAGGTCCTTAAAAATTGGTTGTCAGTCCCTTTAAATTTCGCGTTGCCGGCTGGGCCTCCTCATTCTCCATATTTCTCGCGCGAGCGGATACCCATACAAGTTCTATCGTGATGAAGAAATGGCGGACACTGACCAAGCCAAGATGAAAAATAACACTGAGACGTTTCGGCACCCGCACGGTTTCCTTGATCACACCGATCAGTGTGATCAAGGAAACCGTATTGGTCCCGAAACGTCTCTGTGTTATTTTCACCTTGACTTGGTCAGTGACCGCAATTTATTCAGCATGTTACCTGACCAGACGAACTTTCGTCGAACTCTTAATTGACTGCAAGTTCTATCGTATTTGCTATTTTTAGGATGTTGGCCGCGATCGGCCGAGTACAGTGCACCATGAAGTTCGTGAGTGCCCTTTTAGAGAGGAGGAAGCGAACATAGTTCGCGATTGGTTGTAGATCGACAGAATGACGACCGAGAGACGTGCCCCAAGTGCTCCGTTCCAGTGATAACGTCAGGCGCTCTACACCTGATTTGTATGTGTCCTGCAACGCTGGCGATCAGGCTTATGAATTTAATAAACGCTGGGCTATTATAAAGCCAGACCTAACCGAAAACTACAGCCGTTGGGTGATGGACAGTGAGTTCGCAGTGACAGTGAGTTCGCATCGTGCAAGGACTGCTGCACTCCTTGCACGATGCAGTGCTTGAAGCTCTTAATTTCTTTTATTCTTTATGCCTTGTGGCAAATCCTACAAATAAAGGAAAAACAAAAAGCAGACATAGCAACATGCGAGTGGCATGGCGAGCGACCTGTTGTGTTATCATAAGCTAGTCCGTCATGCCCCAATATCGAGAACCACAATCACAATCAATCGCTATCTCAAGAAGACGGCCGAGATAACGTCCGTATACTTTGCTGCCGAAGTCAGATGAATGGTAGCGATCGAGTGCCTATACGACAGTATTCACTTTCCGTGAAAGAGTCAAACGGGTCAGAAATGGCTACCCGTTCGTCCTGATGCGGGAAGGATTGGTGCCGCCGTGTCAGGAAATTTCGTAAGTTCCGTGGAACGGAAGTCAGCGGCAAACTTATAGCCAAAAATCGCTCCTGTGGTAAAAAAAGAAAGAAAAAGAGAAAAAAAACTTTAAAAAAAAGTTTCCGCATGTTAATCTTATCTTCATGAAAACAACCACTTTGATGATTCGGATAATTTCCGATGACTGCTTAATTGACGTCTTGTCAGTTAAGGGCAGAAAATAGCGAGATAGCTAATTATTTGTATTAACTAAGTGAATGTCACAGACAAAAATTACTAGTAGCTTGTCAACGCACCTGTGAACATCATATACGTGCTTAATTTTTCTCTTTTTTTTTTGCAAAGTTATCCTTCTCTTGTTAAAACTTAGTCCATGTCAGCTGTAACACATATCATATGGGCACATTGTTTATAGGGACAGTGATAGCGTTCCAAGCAACATCGAGGTGTGACTACTCGACTCCATGCACTTTGCCGGTGGGTCGGACCATATCGCGATATAGAAACAGCGCATTACATAGAGGACGGGGGGGGGGGGGGGGGGGAACTGTCGTGTGCTTTCACAGTTTTCACCATCCGAAACCAAAGCTGTTTATTCGGAGAGAATACCAAAGTATAAACGTTAAGATGCTCTCCTACATGTTCAGGGAGCACGATTCACATCTGCTGGCCGACAGTACGGAGACAGTAGCAATATTTCTCAAGCCAGTGAGTCCACACGCAATATGACATCATGGTGCATCTATCATTGCGGCTGATGTCGTTCAGCGCAGTGATGGCGTCACCGGTGACACGCACTGTGCCCTCGAAAACAGCGTATCCTGGCAACAGCTCGACGGTGACCCAATAGTGACTCGTGTTGTGCGCCCGCTCAGACGGCGTCACCTGCAACGCCGTCACGTCCATGATTCGGTGCAGCTGGTACTCGGCGCACTTACGCATGGCCAGCGCCACCAATCCGTTGATCCAAGTAACGAGACGGTTTGCCATTGCCAAGGCAAGCGTACTCGACACTGAGACCTCACCGCGGACGTTGCATGCACACCAGTGGGGTCCAATGTGCGCATCAGCGCACGTCCTGGCCTCCGGTATTTCATGCAGTAAGCTGAGACCGTACTTAGTATGCGGTCGTTTGACGCTCGGGTAGTCCAGCAACTCGACGAGCGTCGCGTGCACGTCGAAGGGAGTGGTCAGGCGAAACTGGTTGACACGAAGGCTTCTTGCAGCTTCTGGATTCTGCTCGAGGAACCACGGGGGAAAGACTACGAAGGCGAAGGGTTGGCGGTCCTCGAACTTGCCGATGTATGTGGAACGGTAGTCACCGAATCGCAAACCATGGTCACTGAGGAAGACCAGGACCGTGTGGTCGAGCACGCCGGAAGTTTGCAGAGCTTGGAGATGAAGCTGAAACGGCTCGTCGGCGTACCCGGCGGCATTCAGATAATTGTGCGTTATTTCGTTTATCCATACGTAGGCGAAGAAATGCCTCTCGCCCATCGCGTCTGTGAAGCGAGCAATGTAGTCCAGCATTTCCTCGAACGTCCTCGTGGGTCCCAAGCACCGGGGCTGCCACGTGTCTTTCGTAATCCACTTGGACGATTTCTCCATGGCCATGATGACGTGTCGCGGATAGTAATCGGCCGGAGGGCGCCGGAATCCATTAGCGAAGCGATAAAAGATGCCGTAAAGAGGCCAGTCCTCGAGGAACATTGTTCGGTAGCACCGTTCGCCATATTGCTGCCAGATAAAGCGCCAAGTAAGGCTGTCGTAAATTCCTTCCAGCGCGTACCGCCATGTCTCGGCAAACTTCAGGCCAGTAATGAGGGCATGCTGGTTCGGGTACGAGTTGTCACCAATCTTATTGTATCCGCGCAGTTCGAAAGCACCGAGCCTCTCGCGCAAAAATTGCGCCGTTTTGGGCATATGTCTGTCCAGGTTAAGATACGAAACCGAGTCCAAGCCGAGCATCAGGACGCTCAGATTGTGCAGCGTCGTGCGGTTTGATTTTAGGCAGCGCTCCTCGACATCCCTCTTGACAACCACGTTGAGCAAGTATTGGTTGTGAAAGGTCTGGTGTGGAGATTGTCTCGTGGCGCATTCGACAGAGACAAACTCCTCTTTCAACGGCTGGTTGAGCAGCAGTGGCTGTCGGTCTCCGTACGCGATAACATTTTCGGGGCTGGCTGCAGACTGATTTCGGTGGATTTCCTTGTAGAAGCACAGCAGGTCCTCAGGACGCACACCGTGTTCCCCGAGCTTGTCCTCAAGTATGACTGCGAAACCATTCCTGCGGAAATACGAGATGGATCATTGTCCCTGAGCACCAACCACGCAGGACGTATTTCAGTCGTGCTTGCGGCGTACTTAATTCACGTCACTCAAAACGCACGCTCTACAATATATATATATATATATATATATATATATATATATATATATATATATATATATGTCGCGGTATTGCGCGCAGGGCATTTCACTGATAGCGCTATAGCAAAGTATTGAAATATTACAGGGGATAAAACTCTGCGTTTTATGGGCAGTACACATTACCCTACTAACGAAACACGCGTGGTGTCCCGCGCGAATAGAGTTCACTCGCTGCTTGATGCCGTGATGAAGTGCGCCGGCAGTATAGGGAACGGCAGTGCTTGCCTCCGAACGAATGTTCCATGCGGCCTATTCATTTTCCGTCCCTCCGAAACTCAGCCGATCACGTGACCTCCAACACACTGCACAGTTGCAGCAGAAACACGTCAAGTGATCGCAAGATTGCTACCGAAAAAAAAAACAAGAAAAAAAAACAGTCATGATGGGTTTCCAGGTTCCTGGTTTACTTGAAGTGTTGCTTCATCATTAAAACCCAATTTGAATGAAATATTCCGTCATATCCCACGAGTGACATTTGCGCTAAAATTTTTAATTAAATGTCAATCAAAAACTCACTGTGCCGCAATCTTACTGTCACCTGTGCGTGACATAGCCCAACATATAATTTTTAATACGTTGAGTTTTATACGCCAAAGTTCTGAATTAAGTACAGAAAACGTGACGCGAGACCCATAATAGCGTTTTTGACACGCTGGCGCGAAGTTTCACTTGTGGATAGCTTAGCAAATTAATCACTACATAATTAATTCCTAAGCAAATTAATTTTATCCCGAATAACTTATCGTTTTATTTTCTGATGTACTCTCGTGGCTAAAAATACAATTGACCAGGCTTTCCTCATTTTCCATAATGGAGAATTGTGTTTGGGCTTTGTGGGGCTACCTAACCTCGATTAGAGCTATTCCTGCAAGCAATTTATGCTTGCAATTTTGCAATTTATGCTGCAATTTATGCTTATGTATAATTTATTCAGTAATGATAATGATCAATAGCATTGTCTACAGGAGATAGAACCAGTATAGCAGACGAGATCACTGTGTCCCGAGACATATGGTGCGTTCCTGTTGTTTTTGAAAGAAATTACACTTGCCCTTCCTGGCCGAATGATTTCTCTCGGCGTTGTTACGACTTCATTAGCAAACCCTTGGCGCGTTTATCCAGAACATTGCAGATAGTATAGGCAGCCTGCGCGGTGTTATACTCTGACATCATCTAGATAGGCTGGCACTGAAATTGCAAACTGTGCTTAACAGAGTGGGGGGAAAAAAGGTTACCGTGCTAAACGTCGCATGTTAGATGTAACGTTACTACCGTGGTCCATTTATATTGATTGGACAATAATTGCACCGTGGGTTTCATCCGCCGTTGTGCGCAGCATTGACGCAACGTCGGTGAGGCAGTGGGGGAAGGTTTGGGAGTTATAAGCACCCCTCCTCCCCATCCCCCCTCCACCCCACACGCACTTTTCCCGGAACTGACAGCCGAGTGGAAGGTAGCTATGAAAACATCGATATCCGCTGACAGAGAAAAAAAAAACATAGCTTTAACGACATCTAAAATAAAAAGCTCGTGGGATAACACGAGAAGTTTGATGGGATGCTTGGTATCTAATGAAAGGGTAAAAAAAAAATTACATTTCATGTTTTCAGTGTCGTACATGGCTTGTGAGAATCTTTCTTCATGCTGAAACTTCCTTAAATATTCTCATTACCGGCCTTATCTCAAAGAACGGTCGATTTTCATCACGAGCAGAGGTCGTACGTAGCGTGTTTCCGCGCACTACTAAACTGATCATTTGCATAGCAACCTGTACATCACATCCCCTAAATCATTATTTATTGACAAGAAATAACGTGAAATGTGCAACGATAAAGCTAACACGGTAACGATGTCATGTAGCTGCGCAAGTTTGTCTTTCCTCAGAATTTTGCCGCCTTTCTCCGCATTGCTATACCAGGTGTTTCTGCGAAGACATTGAGCAATTTTAAATGCATAAGTATTTCTATGCGTACCGAACGAGGAAAAACGTCCGTCCGTACGACCGTCCGTCACGTAAGACGATCGCTTTCAAGAGAGGGCGAGCAGCTGCGAGTGAATTGACCTTCGTGCTGCCTCTCACTTCAATGCTAATTAAGCGGCGAGAACACAGCGCACGCGAAGCTATCAGCACTCGGCGCACTCTGCCCCCCATCGCATATCGCTTTCAAGATAGGGTCCCGCGCGGCCACGCCATACACAGCCGCCGTCGGAGTACGGTTGGTCACGGTTGATAATAGTTGGACGCGGATTGATAAGGCGCTTAAGTGCGATAGCGGTTTATAATGATCGGAACGTCATCAGCGCACCTGGTGCCACCACCTGCAGTACTTCGCTTGCCTCATCAATTTACCTTGCGCCGCCGTCCGCAGCAGTTCGTGTCGCCGTAGCGCTGTCGTTTATATACTGGTCGGATCAAGCTTCATAAGATTGATAATTACACCGGGCTGCGTAGAGGTGAACAAGTGGCACAACGCTTACGCATACTTAGACAACTCCTAAAGGAGTTTCTGCGTGAATGTTTTTTTTTTAATGGTTTGGGCCCAGACAGCGCAATTCTTGTGCTTGAGCTGGTCTACTCTAAGAGGCGGACATTGTTTGCACGTGAAATAGAAATGCATAATCGACTAATTAAAAAAGTCACTAAGCGACTAAAAAGACTATTAGTGCTAACGCATTATTACACAAAGTTATACACAGATACGTGAAAGAAAAGCGCGCTGTAGAGCGAGCTGTTAAGGTGACAGCCGCACCTGATCGTTAGGAAGTTTGGCTTTCCTTGGCAGCAACTGCCGCCGCCCTCAAGATGGTGGTGGAAGTAGGGCTTGACGGACGGGTCGAACGGGTCGAACTGCGGCATCGTGCATCCCGAGGTTCGAATCCGGTGGTCCACTGGAACTGGCCGTTCCCGACGACCACCGCTTGAACCCGAACTTCCCGGGTGTGAAGCGGACCGCGAAGCCCGCAGGTAAACCTTGAAGCCGAGGAGCAGCACGCCGAGCACCGCCATCAGCATCAGCAGGCATCGGCGGCGCCGGAACCGTAGCAGCCGGCGCGGGATCATCACGTGGTCTTTCTCTCGCTTTGCCCGGAGACGATCAGATTACTTGACTCTGGGTTGGCGTTGGGAACAATTTAGTGAGCGAAAGGAGTCGAAATGGAGAACATTGTGTTCTAAAGGAGACAATGATTAGAACATAGCAAGTTTCGGGAACTATTTCTCAGCCTACGTGGCCCAAATACGAAACAATACCGCGAAATCTATGACGTCATGCTCACGTAGAAGCACTGGGTTTTAGGCGCGAAATTCAAACAATAGAATTGTGACCTTCATTTTCTCTTCTAACAATAAACGCCTTCTGCTCGCGAAATTAACGACAATAGTTTTTTTTTAAGAATACTGTATCAGTTTAAATTGATATATTGACGCTCTTTGGTGTCCCTTTAAGGCTTCTAAATACTTAAAAAAGTCGTCGGACAAAGCGCGTCTCTAGACCCAACGTTTCGACAAGGGGACTTGTCAAGTCGAAAGTGGTGAAATCTTGTTAGGTCGGGAAGAATCGTGACGAAAAACAGGACAGACGCCGACCAAGGTGAACAAATTATTTAATAACTTGACGTTTAGGGACCCACCGGAGCCTTGTTCGCAATGAAGCTAATTTTTTCACCTTGGTTAGCGTCTTCTCACTCACGCAGCTTCTCACCAGCCTGGTTCACCAACATGGCGCCTAGGATGACGTCAGTGCAAGTCATCTATAAGTAATGTGCGAAATAAATTCAAGGGAGTTCTGTGTGCACTTTATCGATACCTATGAGCCAACGTTACATGCGCATGTTTTATGTCATTATATATTTAATGATTACGCGCGCTCACTGGCGCTACTTTGTCGGTCAACCTTCAGCGCAAACATATGGGTCGGTTTGCTGGAGCTTGCATCTGGCGCACATATAACATTTAATATCGACACGTATGTTCGGCGAGATACCGGCCGGCGGACGCGAAACCGTGGCAGGCTGTATAGGTGAAGAAAGCTTCGCTTTAAAAAAATTGTAACAGTTTCGCCCTAAGGGCGAAGCAATGAATGCGACAGCAACACATATAGCAATGTCATACGAAGTGAGGAGAGCGGCTTTGGGAGCAATATGAATTGTAGTAAACATGAGCTTAGGAAGTAAGCAGGTGTGCTGCCGCGTAGGCAGACCGACATGAAGAGAGACTCGATGACCACATATATCCACACATTAATATTGACCACATGTCCACATATTAACATCAGGAAATACATGAAACACAGTCGATTCATTGCACTAAGATATTGCGGTGTGGAGTTTTCTACTAAATTTACTTGAGAGAAAAGTGCCGACTACCATGGGAATGATCGTAGTGGTAGCTAGTGTAGCAGCACAAGCAACGCGCAGAACTGTTGTCGACGCCGTCTGCGTTTACTACGGGTTCGCACCGAAAGCGCGCGGCGTCCGTGACTGTTGCCGGTGCCTCTGGCGGTGGCTCGGAGGTTTCCTACCAGACACTCGTCGAGCAGTGTCGGAAGTTTTTGCCACCTTCTCGCCTCGCAACGTTTCTATATAAATAAGGTACTGTTTGTAGACGTGTGCTTACTCGTGCTTAAGCAACTTCTTCACGTGCAACACACTCACGCTACATCTGCACTAGTGCATGCATGGTTTGTCTAATCTTTGTTGTTTGTCGCGTCAGAAGGTACGCTCTCGAGGTCCTTAACTGTTAGAATTTATATCTATGTATTTCTGAGCATTCATATATTTCTAAACGCATGAAGGCAGTGACTGTCCGCGCACATGTAACCATTGCAAATTTTAGCAATATAATAATTAAACCTTTTGTTGAAGATAATCAATTTGCAAAGCTACAAAGGCGTTCGAGGAGTACTGCTCATCACATTGGCGGCTATATACCATCCTTTCCATACTGGCTGACTTTCCATACAATTACAGTTCCTGTAGACATTGTATAGCGGCTCATTCTCGGAACAGCGCTAAATGACGGGACGTGAAGAAGGAAAAAGACACGACAGCGGCGCTGTCATGTCTTCTCCTCCCTCACGTCTTTTTTCCTACCTCACGTCTCATGAAACGAGGCGAGGAAGGAACCTGCCTACCGCAAAGTGCTTGAGATCAGGCAGATAATGATTCGCATCTCCAAATTAAGCAGATGATAAGTGGTTCTTGAGGGAAAGGGAAAGGTTGGCGCTATCTTCTGCAGCCCTTGAGGGAGCACGGCTCAGCGCCATTTAAGCAGGACCAGAGGCGGTGCACCGGACACGTTCCTCCCCCTCTCCTCCTCCTTCAACGCCACGGCGCAGGACTCAGCGCACATGAAAACAACTGAGTGGGACGTTTTGGGACGCAATACCAGACCTTCCGATCGGAAGACGCGTCCTTAATTCAAAAACCACAAACTTAATTATTCTTTTTTTAGTTAGCCAAATAATCATTAGACAAAAGTAATAAAGGCGGAGGAACGGGACAGAGATGAATACCATATATAGGCCTCATAATCGTATACATGTCGGAGTTTTTGTTTTAACAATTTGGAGCGTTAGCTGGGACG
Organism: Dermacentor silvarum; assembly: GCF_013339745.2. Lineage (NCBI taxonomy): Eukaryota > Metazoa > Arthropoda > Arachnida > Ixodida > Ixodidae > Dermacentor > Dermacentor silvarum. The sequence goes on along the minus strand of NC_051156.1, from coordinate 211,182,240 downwards.
CCGCTGTGGTACGAGCTGTAGTATCGAGCTGAATGAACGACTTGACCTTGAATCTGTCTCTTCTTTTTATTTTTATTTTTTTTCGGGCTGAAAACGTGGGAAGTCATGCGTAACGACACAGGCTTGCAACGAGCTGAGTACGTATTTTCTCTGCGCCGTTGTGGGATACCCTATACACGGCAACCATAGTGCTCACGGAATGAAACGCGACAGTAAATCTTTTAAGGTGGAACACTTAATATGTGCAATTACTCCAGAGTTATATGTCATGTCGCTAAGAAGATTGCCACTAAAGGTGACGTGGACTCTGATCTAAGCGTACGAAACAAGGTTACACCGATGTCGCACGAACTACAAGCATTGCAAACGCAAGTATGCGCATTCGTTATGCCTAAATTGACGCGATCCATTCCGTGAACACTGTACATGGCGTTGCTAACACAGAATGGTAGCTTGCTGGGCTAGTTGGTTCATTGCAGCTTAAGTAACAGCGCGACAAAAATAAGGAAGTGAACTAACTAGCCTAGCAAGCCGCGAGTTTTTCGCGGCTTGCTAGGCTAGTTGGTTCATCATAAATTATGTAACAGCGCGAAAAAACAAGGAGGGATCGTCGTCCCTTCCTTATTTTTTTCGCGCTGTTACATAAGCTGCTAATACATCGCTCGTACCTGGCTTGCTGAAGCCCTCCCAGAAAGGCGCAAGTGCCTGTTTGTAGAACGCCGTGTTCCTCGAGGTTCGCGTCTCCTCCGAAGGCGGCCAGAAGTCGTCTAACGCTGCATAGACACGCGTTCCGATGCTTCTTGTACCCAAAGAATTGCTCGTATACCCACGACACGGCTTGGCTGGAACACGAGTACCCGTCACAGCAGGTTCTGTCCAAGTGAGATACCGTCTATCATTATTGTGGCCGCAAGTGATGATAATGATGATGATCCCTTTACCAGTAGACACTGACGCATTCTCTTCAGCCATGCTAAAACGACCGCGGCTCCAACTCTTTCTTCTTTTGCTGCTTTCCGCCGAAGTGTATTGGATTGGAATCGGCGGTTGCATTAGTTGATTCTTTCTGCGGAATCGGTGCATACTGCTAGCACAATGTTACGACACGCATTCCTTCGCATATGAGCCAGACCTATATATATATATATATATATATATATATATATATATATATATATATATATATATATATATATCCCTCGCGAATACACGCAGAATTGCCGCGCGACTGGCCAATCGAGGCACTTTGCGTGTATCCGCGGGCTTCTTTCACACCCGGAAGAACACATTTATGTAGCACGTATTCGGCAACAGAAAGCTGTATCAGTAGTTTTTCATGGTGCGCTACTTTTCTCATTGACACTTTGATCATTAAGACAGTACTTCGCGAGTTGGATAATTAATTACAATAACCTAATTAAATCTCAGTAACGAAAAAATTACTGGCGGCTACTCCACTGAACTGGAAACAATACGCACTAGGTTTGCTTCGCGTAACGCCGTTCCTCTTTTTTTAAAATCATGCTGCGTGATAGCTGGGACACCCTGTATATATATATATATATATATATATATATATATATATATATATATATATATATATATATACTGAACTGGAATAGCAGTACTCCAAATATGGTTCATTACGTTTTTTATTACTCGCCCAAACTGTGTTGCTCATGCTGTTTTTTATGGTTGCACATCATTGTGCTTGTTTTTCTTAGCTTGCAGTGTATAATTTTTTATTCTCGAACTTGCCAGATGAACTCCTTGTTCCCCCACTTCTTTTCTTTCTTCTTTTCTCTTCATTCTTACGCTGACCTGATTGCTTCGCTGGAGCGCAGATTGTACAAGGCCTCAGTCAGGCGCATGCTAGCGCCTTTAGTCCTGACCCTTCTGGTTTTCTGTAAGCAAAATGGAGAACTTGTGAATAAAAAAAAAAAAAGAAAGAACTAGAAGGGAACCGAGGGGCCCGATTTTTATTTATCATATCATAAGAAGCCAACAAACACACACACCAATGAAAACATAGGGGAAATTACTTGTACTAACTAATTGAATTAAAGAAATTATAAAGTAATGGATATGAAAGTGGATGAAAAAACAACTTGCCACAGGTGGGGAACGATCCCACGTCTTCGCATACGCGTGCGATACTCTTACCAATTCGTGCAGTAGTAATTGGTAACTGAAGCTAATCACATTTTGAATGAAGTACTTGTAATTATAATCGCTTACTTAACAGCGAAACTGTTCTTGGTCGAGCGTGCGCCGTCGATGACGGTGCCGTCATGCAGGAGCTGAGCCGGAGAGGTCACGTGACCCACCCGCCGGGAGGAAAGGAGCCGACTAATCGGAGCGCGCGCTGCGGAAGAGGAGGAGAGGCGCCGGGGTATATTAGCAGGTGTATGCACCGCGCGCTCTTCGCACGATGGACGGACGGCGCTCGGCGCGAGCGGCGTCCAGAACACGTGCCACACAGTGAAAACTGTCGAAACAGCGGAGATGTGGTCGTTCCTTAGATCTAAAACAAAGACCATGACAGCGAAAAAAAAAAAAAGGAAACATACGCAACAATCGCAGAAACAGAACGACAACTCCGCTGCTTCGACAGACTGCGCTTCATGGAACTGGCTGCATTTTTTTTTTCTGTGAGGGGTACAAGTGTGGTCTCATTTCCAGCACCATCAATGTGCAGCACAGGTAACCGTTGGCATAGCTAGGAATCTTTCTCGGGGGGGGGAGTGGGCTCGTGCACAGAAATTTCGGGGGGTGGGGGGATACATGTGCCCTTTCTTTACCTTTATTTTTATACAACGTGGTATGCTGAATCATTTGGGCTTTTCTGATCGCGATAGGAACCCCCCTCGCCCCCCCCCCCTCCTCCACTGATTTACATAAGAGAGTTGGAATTCACTGTCCATGCAGAATAGAACGATGGTTTGTTCCTTATACATAGTATAGTTGCACCAAGGAGGTTTTTAATCCTCCTTGAGGTGCACATATAACTGCATGCACAGGCTTGAGTCATGTCACGTACATGACGTCAAACTTATCGCCATGCGGTCTTGTACTATTTTAGGTGGAGCGAACATGTAACATATATTTATAATAAAGCAATGAAGAAACTACTTTTTTTTTTTTTAAGGCGGTCAACAGGAAACGCTTCACATGACAGACAGATAGACAAATAACTTTATTAAGGTCCTGAGGAGCCAGCCATTGGAGCCCCAGAGAAGCCCCTGGCTAGCTGTTGGCTAATCCCATGTTGGAGCCGGGAGGCCATGCCTCCCTGCTCTCTCACGGGCCATAAATAAAACTTTTAGCATATAAAACATTCATCCATATATTTATAATAAAGCAATGAAGAAACTATTTTTTAAGGCAATCAATAGGAAATTAACGCTTCACATGAAATAAAACTTTTAGCATATAAAACATTCATCCGACCCATTCTAGAATACGCCGAGATTGTTTGGGATCCACACACACTAACGAAAATCACTAAAATTGAGAAATTTCAAAGAAAATCAACTAGGTTTATTTTCAATTAGTACAGCTGGCGCACATCCCTATCATCTCTTCTAGAAACTGCAGAACTGGAAAACCTTGCACTAAGGCGTTATCAGGACAGAATGAAAATTCTCTGCTTACTCTATAACAGTCAGTTAAGAATAGATGATACATTACACATGTATTCTATCGGCTAGCCACCGCTGCAAGCGCTCTTATCACAACAAAAAGGTTAGCGATTTTTCCTGGAGGATCAACGCATTTAAAAATTCCTTTTTCCCACGCACGATTTCCGAATGGAACGCATTACCCACCACAACTGTTTACTGTCCAATGGTTTCATTATTTCTTTCTGCACTTTGTGAATAAACCAAAGCATTCATTCCTCATCTCTACCCGTCAAATCATGATTGTAAAAAAGCTTTTCTTGAGCTGTTCATTATGCAGATTCTTGTTCAATGTCTGCTATATTGTTTGATCTTATTTCATACTTCTGTTTTGTTCCAAATGCCCACTCCTGCTCAAGGCCTGGCAATGCCTCCTAAAATAATTATAGGAGGCGTTGGGCCTGGTAACAAGGCTGGCAGTACTAGTAAAATAAATAAACAATACCAGGAAAGCGACGGCAGAGGGCGATGGTGTTGCTCCTATTTCGCATCGATTACGCTACGGTAATTAATAACGGTAGTAATTACGGTGGCCTTTTAGCCACTGTAATTACACCGTGGTAGCCAACGTTTATATATGTTGGTGGTAGCCATGTTTCCTGCGTTAAGCAATTTTGCGGACACTACACCTTCCCCCTCCTCTTCCATCGCTGGATCTGATAAAAAGCTGAATATCTTTGCAGCCTCGGAACATAGCCTGGTATCTTTGCAGGGGTTTTACTGGCTATGGTCACGAACTGCATGCTCGGAAGTTCAACGTACGTTCTCAGATGCTGCGGTCGGTAAACTTTATGCATTTGACTGCACGTGACCCAAATTGGAGCCAATCAAGATGGTAGAATTTGATGGACACTTGCGGCCTCCGATATCGCACCGGCACACATTCGAGCTCGGAGGTCACAGTCCACTTCGTCGTTTTGCAAACTAGCTGATTACGCGTCGCTCGCGTTTGTGGGAGACGGGCTCGTACAAAAAGCGACATCTCGCAGTCCATGAGCACGTGAAAAGGGAGCCGAGTGGATCGTAAGCGATCAACTAAAACTGCCCGAACTGAAATGTCGGGAATAACACAGATCGCACCCTAGGGAACTAAATGCACCCTGGAAGCCTGAAGGTAAGATGTATTGTTCCAGTCTTCGCAGCGCTGGCAGAATTTGTGTAAGGACGTCCGACAGGTGCCGTGGAAAGGTGAATCACGCGAGGACAAGCAAGCAAAAATGCCGTGACCATTTCATCATCCTTGCCTTTATTTTTCACATAAGTATTTATAGAGTTTGCATGTACATCAACTAGGAGGACTCTTTCTGCAGTAACTACGAGTCGACAGACAGAATTCAATGTATACGCAATGAATAACTCGCTACGACTCGTTTTTAACACAACAAACACCAAGTAGGTTGTGTACACAGACGCCCGCATTGTTACATGCCCAAGAAAAGAAATACAACCTACGTATCCCTAAGCGTAAGCCTACACGTGCGCATGCTCGAAAATAAATACATAATCCAAACCTCTTATGAGAATACAGTATGTACAAACATCCACAACACTTGTCATTGTGATGCTCGTCTTATATACGTTTCACTTCAATGCACCATCTCACACACGGTGTCTCCCCATTTTTTTTTCCCTTACACACTTGCACACACGCGCACAAAGAAGGCAACTAAATAATACAGAGTGAAACCAATCCTTTACAGTGACCGTACACAGGCATAAGCACCTTGCATGTAGATTCTGTGTTGGAAAATTGTTAGTGTGCAATCTAGACAATGGGTGTCCACAATATATATTTTTTTCTTCTTTTGTAATTACAAGTCAGCAGCGGTTCACCAAATACTGGAGCTGTTCACAAGAATGAAATGCGAAAGGTACTTTTGCACTCAAGAGTGTGACATCAAGGATATCCGATTTCTTCTTTTTGTGCGTATTAGACTTTCACTGCAAGGGATCTTTCACAACAGGAATGATTTTTTTTTTTCGTGCGACAGGGAGGGGGATAAGAAAATAGTTGTCCGAGGGCCATCGTTCTATTGTTCTACCCCTTACGTCGTTGCGTTTTGTGCTGCTTGCTAATATATGGATTAAATGCAGCTACGGTTCCCTACATAATGCGCATGCAAAAAAATAGTTATTTCCCAAATTCACCCCCTACATTAGTGGGTTAAGTCAACTGTTTAACTGTCTTCGATATTTGGTTCACTGCACGAGAAGCAACGTCGAGGAAAATGCTTTATTTTTAGACAGCAGACACCTACTATGCATGAGAATGTGAGCACATCATGAAAGCACATGCCTTCAGCCAAAGGTGTCGCACTAACTAGCCAACACAAGATCTTTGTGCTCTGAGCTATCATGTCAAAAAAGTGGCCTGACAGCCCATACTACTAAAAGTCACAAGTGCAAAGATGTGCTTCTCACATTTGTGCTCTCGTCATGCCATAATTAGCAAGAAAAATGTTGCATCTTCGCTTGTGTGAGCTTGCGGCTCCATGGACAGAGTCCTTATGCTACTTTGGTGGTGCTGTTTTTACTGTTACAGTTTAGACACGGATGGAGAGAAAGGGACACAAGTGCCTTTCATCCCTGCTGCCTGCCTGCCTGATGATCTCTGTAACGATACATTAAACCAAACCTTATAAAGGATATGGAAAAAGTTGCTGAATATAGTTAAGGCTAACTAGCCTGCAGCAGCAACAGGTTATCCAGCAAGTGTATATTTGGTGGCAACTCAACACATGGGCACCGCTGTCAAACAGATGTCTACCATCACAGCAGCCAACAAAGCTCTTTCAGTCCACAGACAAGATGGTACTTTCACTTAAGAGTTGGCCTGAAACATAACTTGAAATGTGACATGGTGGAAAGGCTGGTACTACACAGTAGAAAGAACAGAATACCCCTTCAGAAGAAAAATACTATTACAGAATTGCCCTTAAAGTGCTAGAGAGACGTAACAGCTCAGTGCCGACATAGTGAACCTGTGCTCCTTCCTACACATGGCAATCACACGCTTATTTTGAGAAAAGTCGGGTGAAGTATTAGTTGTTCTCTACAAAGTGAATAAGCTTTTTTTACTCCTGTATTCACAAATAGATTCACCTCGAACACATTCCTAGACATCACTGAATAGAAGTGTCGCCAGTCCTCGTCAAAACTAATAGCCATCATGCCTAAACAATGCTCCTCCGCTTCTCTTTTTTTTGAGCAGATGCTGAAGGTGTCCAATCATGAAATTGCAGCTCAAAAATCGCGAGAAAGTGTTACCGTAGAGTAGTGACTACTTCAGTTGATGGTTGACACTGCACTAGGTTGAGTCGAAGAGCATTTGAGAATATGGGGGGTTAGCATTACTTTAAACTACTCTTCCCTGCTTATTTTAATTGTCTGGTGAACCGCTGCTGACAAGGAGAAAGGTACTTTCAATAAATCATGTTAGAAGAATGATGCAGACATTCTTGCACATCACACATGTTTTTTTTCTTCTATTTTGCAAGAGACCTTTAGAAACCTAAGTGCTGCAGGCACATCACAGGGTGATCCTGCCCCACCAACTGGAACACAAGAGCACTGACAGATAACAGACACCATGAGAGCTGCCAGTTAACCACGCACACATTTTCACGTCAATTCCGAGCCCTTTATAAATCATGTAAATCAGAAGAAAAGTCATGGACATCACAGTAAAGCATTCTTTACAACCATAAATGACGCAACATTCATATCTCATAAAGTCGTTCTAGGTCATTGTTATCTACCACAGAGGATTCCATTGAGAAACTGCATTCAGTAGGTTATAGCAGCAATGCTCTGCTTAGCAAACCAAGTGTGGCAATGATAGACTCGATCGCACTTTGCCAACCTAATTCAACCAACAGCGGAGCAAGCATGTGACTGAAAAACAAACGTCTCTGCTGAGCAGCAAGGCCGCACACAAGACAACACAAGCAGCACCCATTAAAAATATGACAAACGATTATAAAAAGATACCTCTATAGAAAAAGTAGGCGAAGTTGTTTACACAGGCAAGAACTTGAGCACAAAAAGTTTTTTTTTTTCTCTGTCAGCTACTAGAAACACTTTTTTTTTTTTCATGTGACACACACACTGTAGTCTATTATTATTTACAAATAGGTGCTTTTTTATCTCACATTTGGTACAACAGTAGAGCTCTAGTACTTATGTACAGCAAGTCCGTTTAGCACTGCCTCAATAAGATGCGACCACAAAATGTCAAGGGGAACCCAGAGCCCCTACACCAAGTTTTCTGTTAAGAAAATTGTGCTGGTCTGCTTCAGTGAGCATGGGCTCTTTGACCTCCCAAGGAAAGTGACCTCAGCGAGGAAAATTCAGTGAAGCAAGAAATAAACAACGCGATGATGTAAATTGCGAGTCTTCGTCAGCTGCTTTAAACAATGACACAAGGTTGACCCTCACAACCAAGCACCGTATATGCACAGCAGGGAACACTAAGAAAGGGAACATCTGACTTGCATTCAAGACAGTAAACTGTCATAGTGTATTTGCACTCAAATCCAGGAAGCGAAAAAAAGCAGGTTCTTCAATAGGATAGCAATCTAGCACGTACTAGTGAGCGAGGTCTCAGGCCACGCTTTTACCGCAAGAGTTGCTTGAGTGAAGGTTAGTTGTTCCCCTTTTTAATGTCCTACCCTGTACAGCAAAAAAAAAAAAAAAAAAAAACAGCAAGTCATGTTGCTTTCATCAAACTTTAAAGTTCAAGAGCTGGCAATGTGGGTAAGGTGCTCCTAGAAGAAACATACTGCTTAACAAAGCTGTCAAAAAGTTGCGCTACAAGTTGTTCGACCAAGCTGTGACGACGGCTATCTGCACAAACATGACAATCTAATATGCATGTTCATGTTATACAAATGATAAAAGCTCTACTTCGCTAAAACATCTGTCATAGTTGCTGATGAAAGGCAACCAAGTAAATAGGTATCACACTGTCGTCCACGCAGTGTACACAGCAATGTGTGACCACTGGTCACGGGCATGGATTTTTCTTTGCCGTATATTTGTACACAACAAACGAAAGTAGCAAGCTAGCGTTTTCACGCAAGAAGCCACAAAACACGGAAGTATGAAAGATGCACCAAAATAACTGCAGTCACACAACTGGCAGGTTGCAGCATTTCATAGGCTGCTACAAATCCAGTTTGATATATACAGTGGCATAGGTTTTGGTTCGGACAATTTTAAAAGAGGACATGCACTTACCACTGCTTTGCTTTCACTCAAATTTCACAAGATCCCATTTTCTGGTCTACGCCATTCAATAAAACACCTGGCATCTTTGCTGGCTAATGGTGTCCAGAAAGAAGTGAAAAACCACCGTTGTACGAGCATCTCGTTGTTGAAAAGACGAGCTGCTGCATATTAGGTTTACTGCCTGTGAAAGTCTATACAACTGTTATACTAAACATTGTGGACCAAAATATGCAACAATGTTGTGAAATTTGAGTAGAAATGAAAGTGCTAAGTGTTCAGTCTTTTAAAGTTGTTAGAGTAGAATGCAGGTCACCTTATAGAACCAAGGGTGCAATCAGAGATGGCCATTTAAGATTGCAGTTAATTGTCTACGTCACACAACTTATTATCAATTCAATTTTGCAACTATAGTTCCATCATTAAGAGGCAACTTGTTGCCTGGGCAAACCTACCACGCTAACGTGGTGTAGACAGGGCCCATTACTGCACACCAATAGGCCTGTGAACATGGTGAATGTTCCTGATCCAATAACTTAAAATAGTAGGGGCCACAAACACAGACCTGACCGGAAAGCGAGCATTTAAGTAACAAGCTTCGATGCAGGTGCGATTCGAAATGACAGCATAACAATCAAAATAAAAGAAGTGTCAGACTAAAAACACGTTCCTTTTGCAGTTATAAACAGTGCTACAAATGCATCGAAAGCAGGATAGGAACAAAAAATAAAGTTACCATGTTCAAGGAGACACTGGAGTCTACACAAAGAACTGTCAAGAAGGCTTGCATGAAGACCCTGTCCTCATGTCACATGTGATACTTTAGATGAAACGTTTTTAAAGCTTTTGCAGGAGAGATGAGAGAGCTGCAGTGTCATAGACTGGGTGAGGACTTGGACATGCACATCAACGAAAAGTGATAAGGTGGGTGAGAGAAACCTTAAAAAGCGACAGTGCAAAAGACATCCAGTATCGGAAACAAACTGCGATGTGGGAGCTGGTTTTCCTTCATGCCTTTCTTGTGCCCTTTTTTCTAGTAATGGTTCTTTTGTCCTTTGCCTAAACAATGTTCTAATTTGGGACATCGTTTTGCGGCAGCCAGATTTACCATCTTGAGCCCTGCTTTTGCAAGCGAGAAGCTATGAAGCACCGAAGTGAATTTACATCCTGTCACTTGTGTGCTGGCATGCAAGTAAACTGACCCTAACAAAGTGCCTACCAGGTATACCTACCCGAGTTCAATGTTTTGGAACCGGTAGTGTGATCGGTAAACTGCGGGTGGGACTAAAATAACGCTGGTGCTGTTAATATGTGATATCTGAGGATAACAGTCATCCCCAGTTTTCAAGCTCTGAAGTTGTGAATGTGCAACACCTATTTTACAGTTATTTTGTCAACTGTGGTCAAAATGCAATGCGGACCAGGTACTTCTGACTAAATGTGTATGTAACTAATAGACCAGTGCTGCGCCAGCAGATAGAAAGGAATAAGACCTTTGACACTCATAATGTGCCTGCAGGGCTTCTTGTGAGCTGGCTATGTCTAGTAACCAAGTACCCAGGTGCTTGCTATAATAACTGAAAAAATGTTCAGGCCTGTATTTTGCTCTCTTTTCCAGTACCTGCCAAATATATACTTTAAGGTGGCGGTCCCACTCCGGCGGCACGAGCCCCCCGTTTTCAGTACTTTTGGAGCAACCGTGGCGGCTCTTCTACTTAAGATATGAAGTTGTCGTATAAACCATAAAAAGCTTAATTCTTGTCGATTCCCACTATATATAATATAAAGAAATTGATTGGTGTGATTTAGAAATAAATGTTCAAGAACAAGCATGAGATACATGGTTTTTGCGAACTGTGTCTCAGTTGTGACCATATTTAGAAGAAACTGCTGCACTTACTGCATTGCGGCTTGCTCTGTAGCTTTAGGACATTTTTATCTAGTTCCTAGACGTAGCAAATTAATTTTGAATTTTTACTTTTTGGATAATTTGTTTTTGAAAATTGCCAAATATTGCAATCTTCTGTTGTAAACAGCCCGGCAACTACATGCTCAAGGAAGCTACATTTTGGATAAAGTAGAGTTCAAAGAATTTACATTTAGGACGCAAAATTTCATTCATGTAACTTTATTAGTTTTCCTAATAATGCGGCCGAAAATAAGCAATATTTAGAATTCTGGTTTTATTTTTGCCCATTTTTGCGGGAAGGTAATAAAGCTACGAAGCTGCGCTTTAAAACTAATAAAGTTACATGAATGAAATTTTGTGTCCTAAATGGAAATTCCTTGAACTCTACTTTATCCAAAATGTAGCTTCCTTGAGCATGTAGTTGCCGGGCTGTTTACAACAGAAGATTGCAATATTTGGCAATTTTCAAAAACAAATTATCCAAAAAGTAAAAATTCAAAATTAATTTGCTACGTCTAGGAACTAGATAAATATGTCCTAAAGCTACAGAGCAAGCCGCAATGCAGTAAGTGCAGCAGTTTCTTCTAAATATGGTCACAACTGAGACACAGTTCGCAAAAACCATGTATCTCATGCTTGTTCTTGAACATTTATTTCTAAATCACACCAATCAATTTCTTTATATTATATACAGTGGGAATCGACAAGAATTAAGCTTTTTATGGTTTATACGACAACTTCATATCTTAAGTAGAAGAGCCGCCACGGTTGCTCCAAAAGTACTGAAAACGGGGGGCTCGTGCCGCCGGAGTGGGACCGCCACCTTAACCATGCCCATAATTTAGCCGCAGCTTTTGATATCTGCAAATCCCACTTTACAAATTTCCACTGTGACTATACTAGCAGAGGAGAAAAAACGAGTTTTTATTATGACACCAGCTGCTTGAACTATACAACTGTGTCTGCAATGTGCATTCTAAAAGCAATGTTAGTTGTACTTAAGCTCAACTTTAGACTAAAGCAGGCTTGAACCTTGTGCATACCTTAACTATCAAAGTGTGGTCTCAACCGCTATTCCTCAGCGCCATACTCTCAATGTGCTAACTGGGCATGTCCTAGCAATGGTGGAATGTTAAATGAATAGTGATACAATAAGGCAGCAATGTAGCACAGTACTTGGCAAACAACTGTAAAATACATCAGTTCAGTGGCAGATGCCCTAGGGGATAGGTGGCTGAAACAAACAAGCAAAATTTCAAGTTCCACAGCAGAAGGTTGCATTGCACCACAAGACAAGCGACACAATGTCTGTGGATGAACTTCACAACATGTGGTGCTTTTGTGTTCATTTCAGTAAGCTTGGATGCAGCTCACCAGCGCACATATTACTGCAGTATGTTTAGAAGCCTCAACATGATCAGATGTCAAGATGGCCTGACCAGCACATTCCCCTTGGAGACAAATTAAAAAAAAAGAAAGGATAAATTTTGTAAAAAGGAGAAGTGATCAACTACAACACAGCAAGCTAATGTGCAGCTGTTTTGGCCACTTCAAGATGCCCTTCAGCACTTTCGCTATTTCAGCCTTGCTCCCCATGTTCCTCGACTTACATGACTTCAACTCCAAAATGTAAAGGACAAAGCCCCCCCCCCCCCCCCTTCCACCTCTTCCTCCCCCCTCAACTGCACTTTAGCACAGTTGCTTAGTCATTCCTTAGCTAAAAACCCTTATAGTGAGGCCCTCTGAACTTAAGACCCAAAGACACTGGGAGTCAAGAAGCGTTTGTCAAGCAACTCCTTGTCCCAGGAATTGCACATAACTGTTACTGGAGGCCCCTCCTCAACTGCGCTTTTGTACAGTTACTAGATTTCCGTGCTAAAATCTCTCGACGAGGTCCTGCCAACGTCAACTGAATGACACTAGAGTGGGGAAGCATATCCTAAGCAATTTCTCATTCCAGGAACTGTGGAGAACTATTACTGAAGTAAAGCACCGTGTCTAGTTTAGTCAAGGGACATTGCCACTCAACATTAGGCGGAGTAAGTAGAGGTCGAGCTTTGAGTCGAGGCCTGTTTGCGATTATGGAGCTAGAGCAATGCAGCATTTTGCATTCAAAAGCGATGAAGTTCATTCTCCACTAACAGGAGGAGTTGGCACTTCGAAAACCCATAGCCACCACAGTAGGAGAGGAACTGCAACCGGGCAATGCCAATGAGACCGCACCTCACTAGATCTTGCCCCCACCAAGTTTAGGTTAATGAACCACGCGAGGGAATTCTGCGCTCTTCCAAACTAACTGCACTGACAAGCAGACCTCCAAGAATAAAGAGAGCTTCGCGACACCAGCATCAGATAAAACTGCCTCCAGAAACTCTGAACGGGGGAAGCTCGGCATGTACTTTGACATGAAGGTTTGTTGATCCCAAAACCTGACACAACACGCTTCAAGAATAACACATGGCTCCACTTAGGCTAAAGGCAACTGAAGCGATGTGTGAACACAGAAACTTAGCGGAAAAGACTACAGACGTGGATCATGTCAATCATGTATCTGCCCATTTAACTGAAAAAAAAAATAAAAAATCATAGATTCCTGAACTGATTACACAATGAGAGCAGCTTCACTTGCACCTTTTAAGGAAGTGGGCTTGAAGTTGAAGTAAAAAAACATGGCTTAATACCACGTCTTCCTTGAGCTCAAAGCTGCTCGCATGAAACGGACAACACCTCATAACTTCCGCATCCCTGCCCTTCTGGGTTGATGCCAACCTTAAATGCAGTAACACTGTAATGGTAAAACGTCCAACAATATGAACGCGTCCGGCATCATGAATGGCTGAGAAGTGTGAAACAGTTCCTTCTAATGAACACTACAGCCTCAGTTAATGACTTGTGCATCAACACCCGCCACTTTGCAAGCAGCAGCAGTAGTGAGTGAATGATAGCTTGAAACTGAAGATGTTATTGAGGAACTTAAAAGCACAATGAGAGTAAAGTGTGCCATTGCCACAAAGAAGCACACCTACCATGAACCAGGGCACGGACAATCCATCAAACAAATCAGAGGCCACACACTCGGCTGCGTCTCCAATGTCACACTGTCTTGGTGGAGGGCCACTACCAATGCTTTATAACATAGGATACAGTTAAATCTGCTTTTCCCTTCGAATCTAAACCCAAGGATCTGAAGCCCCCACCACCTCACGCATTTTAACATGGCTTTCTTTACAGCACCACTACAATATTGACAAGAAAGAAAAACATTCCGTCGTCGCATTGAGAAATTACTTAGCTTCTGGTTCCTATAACATAGATTTGTCAGTGGAAATATTGTTAGCAACACATTTCACAGGAAGTGCTCAGTTTGTTGCAACTGGCATCTGCACTCCCTACCTAAACAAGCAAACCTTAAAACGAAATTCCTTCCCTGTTTTTGACGGAACATGGAAAAAAGGAAAGGAACAGGGAACAACGAGCTCGTGAGTTCCAGGCTTACCAAACACCACAAAGAATGAAATGAATGAAGAATGAAACAAAAGCAAGTCTACTAGAAACACAGGGGGCCCCAAGCTTGCCACAGCGTGCAACACGGAATGTGACAAACACTAAGATTCCTTTAAAAAAAAACAGTACGGTGGCTTTCCCTCGACACAAAGAAAAACTGACAAGACTGCTGAGTTGCCGAGTCCTGTTGATCTTGTACAGTCGAACCTTTTCATAATGAAGTCACATCCGAAATATAAAATACCTTCACTAAACCTGATATTCACTACATGCTGATATGCTTTGGACTATCTTCATTATATTTGATAATTCGTTATAAGTCGAACCTAGATACAACAAACATGGACATAACCAATTATAAAATATAACCAGGTAAACATAAAATCTTTTTCATCAATATTAGCGTGTAACAAATACAGTAGAACCCCGTTGATACATTTCTCAAGGGACCGTGGAAAAAAATGTGACAGCCGGGAAAATGTAACTTTGAGGAAGGCCACCAATCACCACAGCTATGTCAGAAACAGCTCTGAATGGCTGCCAGTACAGTTATTAGACGTCTCAGCGCTTGTACTGTGACCAAGGATGGTGCTTGTGCACGTGTATAATTAAGCGACATGTACAATGTGTCACAACAGTGGCCCCTTTCAACTCTCTTGACCGCAATATTTTGCTTACACTTCACTGCATAACACGGCTCCATTGCGACGAAGCTGACTTAAGAGAACCAGCGATTATGCTACGCATATAAGACCCTTGCAGGCTCCAAAATATATGTAACGCTGCACTCGATGGATCTGGCCCAGTGTGTGTGGTTCCCAGTAGGCTTTAACTGATGCACACTTCACTTCGGGTGCTTCGCCAACTGCTCTGTGCACATGTGCAGTGCCGAGCTTGTTGTCACTTACTGCAACGTGCCGGTAGCTTGTTGCAGCATACAAGCTAGCTGCACTGCTAAATTTACATTACTGCTACGTTCAAACGCAACGTAAGATGCAGGAACATTACAGATTGGCAAACGTATCAAGGGGAACATAATACATGGAAGTCAATGGGACTTAGGTCAGACCGCAAAAACGCGACGTAGCAGCGAGGAATGTATCAAAGGGGTTCCCTTTACATGCTCATAATGAATATCAGATATCATGAATATATTTTTATATCAGATGTGACTTTAATTATAACATGGTCTGAATGTATCTATGCTTGTTTTATTGACGTTCAACTGCATCACAGTACTGTTCACAGTAGTGATTACAAGTTGACAAATCAGCTAGCGTCCTGTTTTCCTAAAATGACTCAACCCCCCCAACTTTTAATTTTAAATGCAGCAAACCTCACTAAAACTGGTGAAGCAAATGCCAAGAAAAACTATTTCTCACTCCCCACGGACTTAGATAGGAGCTCTTCAAGTAGAGCTTCCTTCTTATTAATAATGAGCATCATCGTCGTGTCTGGGCAGCTTAGCTACACGAGTCAAATTTGACTGCTTTTGAAAGGGCATCAAATGATAAGGAGGTCATGAAGGTAGAGCACAGTAGCTGGAACGAGGAACGAGGAAGGGCCGGTCACAGCCGGCACCTAAAATGCCGACTCGGCCGAGCGGGACAAGTGAGTCGGGTGTGACGGGCTCCGGGCGAGGCGTTTCTTGGGCAGCCTCTGCAGCTGCACCTGCAGCTTGGCAAATGCTGGCCGATCCTGGGGCTTGTATGACCAGCACACCATCAGAAAGTCCTGCAGTGCGATGGGCAAGAAGAGGGAGATTTGTAGCAGCTACCATGAAAAGAACACTTCATTAATTAAGAGAGTTTTCAAGGACTTTCAAGGACTACAGCTGGAAAACTGTCTTTAACAATAAGCAAACATTTTTATTGTGATTAGCATTCTTAGAATAGTTTATGCACTTTACGGTAGCTATCTATCAGTGTCTCTAACCATTTTCCCACCAACACTGGGTAGTCCACGGCCTAATGAGAACAGCAGTGGGCTGCTGTGCTGAGGAAAATAAGCTCGAAATTAACCAGCGCACCAACTTTGATAACTGGGCATGTGCTGCTCTTCAATGAAACTCTATGACGCCAACTTGGGTCACTGGGCATGCACCACTGGGTTACCATTCTTCAAGAACAAAAATCATCCGTTGAAATTTTGCCGGAGGTGAGCGGAATTGAACCCATGTCATATATATTCACACGTGCGTTGCGCTAGATGGTGCAGCATGTCCAGTGGGAAGCGTGAGACAGGATCCGGCTGCACACGCCTCATACACAATTCATTCCTTCAGTGCTAATCACATTACCGTCAACATACATTGTGAGATGGGTTATTTTTATGTTGCACACAAACAAAATAGTTAAACCTTGATGTAACAAACTTCAGTATAAGAAAATTCTCAATATAACGAAGTATTTAACTTTTCATAACCTCTTGTCCATAGAACACCATGTTCTTCTTCTTTCTGGGGTTTTACGTGCCAAAACCAGTTCTGATTATGAGGCATGCCGTAGTGGAGGGCTCTGGATTAATTTTGACCACCTGGGGTTCTTTAACGTGCACTACAACGCAAGCACATGGGCGTTTTTGCATTTCGCCTCCATCGAAATGCGGCCGCCGCAGCCGGGATTCGATCCCGCGATCTCGTGCTCAGCAGCGCAACGCCTTAGCTGACTAAGCCACCTCGGTGGGTGTTGAGCACCATGTATTTAGAACCTGAATATTTATAATAACGAAGTGTTTTATCGAAGTCAGAACCGCTGCCATTTGGATTTTCTTGCAGCCTCGAACTGGCACTCTCGCACGACAATCCACTGGCAGTCGTAGCCGCCAAAGCAGCAACGCTGGGCCTAGCTGCTTTGACATTCTCTACCAAGCTTCTAACTGTTCGGTGTCGTGTTTTTCATGGAAAGATTTCGCCGCCGACTCCGTCTTTGTAACCCTTGATGACGGCTTCAAAGTGCTGAAAGAACCATTACATAATGCCAATTCTTGAAAGTCAGCTTCGCCGCAATACAGCCGTCTTACACAGTGAAGCATACGTGATGTATCGCGGTGAAGCATACTAAGAGTGGAAAGGAACAACTGTCACGGGACACAGTATGTATTTAATTATACACACATGCACCCGCTCTCTCCAATCACAGTACGAGCACCGATACGCCTAATATGTGTACTGGCAGGCCTTCAAAGCTTTTTTGGACGTGCCTTTGGCGATTTCAGCTTTTGGGGGCAGTAAGTAAATGGCATGCATTCATTTTTTCGGACTGCCCGAATCTTTTTATGTTTTCGCAACCCCTATGGAGTCCTAACATGGGACGTTGACTGTACCTTGATGTCCTGTGAGGCTTGGATATTGGCCAGTGACTGCTTTATGCCCTTGGCCACCTGCCAGATGATGGACTCGGAAGGTTGACCTCGGAAGGGCCATTCCCCACACAACAGTTCGTACCACACCGTCCTGCACCGTCAAACAAGTAAAGGGAGACACAGGAGTTGAGGACATACAATAGACAAAGAAATTTACAGCAGCAGCAGCAGCTGTCGGCTAAATAGGTAAGAGAGAGAAACAACTTTTATTGAAAACGGCAAGTGTCGCCGCAGTTTGGAGTGTTCGGCAGCACCGGTGTCAACGTAGTCAGCTCTGGTGCGGTGGTATGAAGAGGAAAAAGAAAAGCTGAGCTCGCCAAGCCAAACCTCCGGGTCCAGTGGACAAAATCCGAGTGGTCATCCCCTTTCTTCTGAGCGTGCATCATGAACAAGCACCCCAAGGTTGCTGACGAGGTTCAGCAGAAGCTGGCAAGTTTCAACGCTGCCTCCTTGAAGCACACCGAGACCCAGGAGAAGGTACTTCTTCCTTCCAAGGAAGACAATGAGCCGGAGAAGGAGCACAAGCAAATGATTGAAGGCATCGAGATCTTTGACCCCTCGAAGCTGAAACATGCGGAGACCAGTGTTAAGAACCCACTGCCGACCAAGGAAGTCATAGAGCAGGAGAAAGCTGCGTGAAGAGCTGCACTAATGCCAACACAACCGATGCCAAGAGAAACAAATAGGTAAGAGATTCCACACAAGTGTCAAATGTTTTGACGATATGAACAAGATGAACAAGCAAGTGATTTGTTATCAATTTGACATCTCTGGCAAGAAAATTCTCTAGAAAGTGACCCACTCTGAGCTGAAACCAATGCTGCAGCTCATACTGTGGCTGAGTACAAAGCAGATTTCAGATGCGTAAAATGATGCATGCTATGAATAGGCTCCAAATACACGTGGATTCCGCACATAAATAAACTCTCCAAATTCAAGGCACTCATTTCTTTCATTATAATAATTGTTAAAAAACATGGCTTTACGAGGTATACATACAGTAATTGCATTTATACTAGGGGTGTGCGAATGCCGAATAGTACATTTGGAATTGAATATCGAATCGAATCAAGAAATAAAGGCCGAATATTGAATGGAATATCGAATATCAGAGAAAGTTTCACAAAATTTAATGCTTATAAATTCTGGGCAAGAAAAAAACGGTGCTGCACATGCTGAAGAGTCTCCTAGAATTGCATAGCAAGAATGTGTAGCAAGCTATCATGTTACTTATGTACATATAAATCAAGATATACAGTCAGGTCTACTCTTATTAAAGGGAACACCAAATTAATGTGCCAGCTCCGATTACAGCTCAGCTTTAGTTATGGAGGTCTGGAATTTCTGTTGTGCAGAATTAAGTGCTTTCTTGCTCTTAAACTAAATCAATTAGTGACGTTAATTTGTACTGAATTCAATTGTACCGAACGTTCTCAGTTTTAGAGGACCTATGTTTTGCGGTAATATTTTATTTATTACATAAAAAGTTTTGCTTTCCAGTTTTTCTCCAAAAAATAGAATGGCTGTCCCAACTTTATGGCAGGTGGGTATCGAATATCGTAACGCCAATCGGTGTGACAGACAACATGACCGCGCATCACGTGACTCAATAACCGCTCCACAAGTAGCCGACACCAACGGTAAAGAGCAGGCGCAATCCACGCAGTTTCATTGTCAGGTTCCACGCATGATTTGCCACCTGTCAAAGACTCCGTGATTTAGAGGGTCACGGCAAGTTCACGCGACGCCCTCCCCTCTCCCCTCCTCCTTCTCCCTTTGCTCATCAGCTGTCCACGGAAATATATGCAACTAGGTTAAGACACATTCGCGCCCACCGTGCTAACCCAAGGGTAGTCTTTAGCCGGGTTATTGCTCGAAGCTACACCAAGACACTGATGTACGTCTGCAAATGGCGTCGCAGTAACGAGAGACCACTGTACGGTGTTTCACAAAGATGGCGGCCGCAAACAACTTCTGTACACTTTTCATTTGCGAGGCGGTTTGTCAGCTTTCCGAGTGTTGCGTGGCTGCTGCGAATACATCTGAGTCGATTCGGCACCAAACCGTGACTTAAGTTGCGGACGCCCGATGAAACAGTGCCGATTAAGCCAAATGGCATAGGCGATGTTTACTGCAATTTGATGGTGGTAATTTGATGAGTGCAATTTGATGAATGGTAACGGGCTGCCACCCGTCGCGGAATGCTTGTCGCTAATATTGCCGTGCCCCTGTCTGCATCGTGCCACGATAGTGACGACAAAGACAATTTGCTTCGAGAGTGCGCGCAGGCTCAATAGAAGAAGACTGTGTTCCTTATTCGCGGGTGTGCCGATAGAGTGCGACAAGACAACCTCTTACAATTAAAGCTCCCGCTCTCAGTGAACCGTGACAATATGTTCGTACGGGTGCCTTATCAGCTGTGTTCGGTCCCAAGATCACATGTGCAGGTTAGATTGATGGCTGTGGAAGTGGCGTGAAGTTCGGCGACAAACTTCACGATGCTCCTTTTACGGCGAAAACGAAGTGAAACGCTCGCTTGGGCGGCATTGAGCACGAGGGGCTCCGCGGTGACATGAGATGAGCACTGTGCGAGTCTTTACCCCGAATATATCGGATATTCAACAAATCAAATGGTAGATATTCAATTCGTGGATCATATTCTTCCAAGCTTTCACTATTCGATTCGATTCGGTGATATTTGAGTATTCGCACACCACTAATTTATACATGCAGTTACAATGGTTAGGAGAAATGAGCAGGTTTTCTGTGTATCACTGCTTAACTACAATAGAGTGTAACTGAGTTTAAGTTTAACCATGGTCTGCAGGCCCATGCCTAACTTAGTTTAAGTATTATACAACTTTACAGGGGTGCTGAAATTAAGTTTTGTTGGACCAAAAGGCTATGCAGACAGCAATTCAAGCACCCAAACCAGTGCCATGTACTCCTCTGCTCTATTTACACATATACGTACTAAAAAATTTGACATGGCAGAGATAGACGCATAGTCTCTTCTATCAATAAATGGTTCAAGTGTTTGGTTTGCCTTTAACAGAACCATTGTGGCTTCCGTGGACAGACATTTCTGGCCCACCACACCTGACAACTATTTTCTTGTTTATCTAAACGAAGTCTCAAGCAGAGGAGCTGCCACGGATGTCGGACTGCATTTGCAGGTCATTTTGTAGCACAAAAAAGTACGAACAACTAAGAACATATCCTTACAGCTTCCATAGAGCAAGCAAAACTGCTCACCCAAAGGCATAGATGTCGGAGGCGGTGGCAAAAGGGAGGTCATCAGCGTCGTGCTGGTTGCCCGCCCGGAGACAACGCACGACTTCGGGGGCCAGGTAGCAGAGCCAACCCTGGGGAATCGTCAACCAGTCTCCCTTCCTGCAAGCAATCGCAGCGCAATATGCAAGTGACGCTTTATAAACAAACCACAACTGACATTTACTTAGAGCAAGAAATGAAGCATTAACACGGTGGACACAAGAAAGGTGAATGGTCAAATGATATGTACTGTCCCTTTTGTGCCTGTCATGTTAACACTACGGTTATTGCTTTAGGTATGAACCGACTACATTAACTAGCCAACAACCTAACCAATTAGCTCGAGAACAAATTTTATCAAGACATTAATTAACTATGTTTGCGCAAGACGAAAGCTTTAAGTGGGAATCACAGCTCCTTTTTATTGGGAGTCCCCGCCACATACCATATAGACTCATGTAAGAGCTGCACATATTTTTAGGATATTGCATGAAAATGTGAAGGTAACCTTTCAACATAATTTTATTTAGGGAGTCAGAATAAAGCTACAAAAAACACGAAAATGTAGTTTTATCTTTTTTCATTTTAACTACACATTTCATCCCGAAAGATAACCAGTTGTTCTTAACAAAAATGAAACCTTACACACTTGTACCTGAGCAAAGAGAAATCACAC
The DNA here is from genome assembly GCF_013339745.2 of Dermacentor silvarum. NCBI lineage: Eukaryota > Metazoa > Arthropoda > Arachnida > Ixodida > Ixodidae > Dermacentor > Dermacentor silvarum. Next base: position 211,160,609 of record NC_051156.1, on the reverse strand, counting down.
TGACATGTGCTTGCGGCTAAGCTCAACACTGATAAGCAGGCACTGTGGCACGTTTTTATTATCTTTTGTTTTTGTTTCAAAGGACAATGACTTGGTTTGCCTCTTAAATGTGAAGGCTGCAGCTGAAACACAGGTCAAATCTACAAGTGTTCTAGACTTGCCAATTGCTGCGACTTACCGGTTTCCTTGGCAGAGCTTGGTGACTGAGAAGAGGCCAAAGTCGGTGATTACCACTTTCCCATTTTCATAGAAGATGTTTTTCGTCTTGAGGTCTTTGTGAACTATGCCCCGGGCATGCAAGTAGCCCATCCCCTGGTAAATAAACAATATGTTAGTCCCAAGGACACTAACACATCTCAAGTTGAACAACTGTTAATATTTTCCAGTGAAAGAATGCCATACATTAATGCGCACGAACTGCTCCTGCATCTTACCACGCACTCTTTAATTACAGCCCTTGAAAAAGTAAATAAATAACCCATGCACATAATCCATTTGAGTAACCCATCAACAATGTTCAAATATTTATGCAAGCAACTTAACACTACTGTCAAGAAAATTCAAAACTCCAAAAGCAATTTTGCATGCTGTCATCACTTTCATTTCTGCTCTCTAAAAGAAAGCATGGTGCAGGTCCATGGCAATGCGCAGCACATTGCCATGAACCTGTACATGGCTGGAACCCGCTATTTTGTACACAATTCATTCAATTTTCGGTGGAGGCTATTCACACTAAGGACACATCATGCATGAATGAATGATGCACCCTTGTGCACTGACTCCCATAGTCTTTTTTTATTGTTATCTCAGCTGCTTCATATTTTGTTCATTAGCAAAAATTTTGCACCCCTTCCAACTACTAACATCCTGCCATATCCACATGTAGCTCAATGCAGTTAGCGTTAATCGCTAACTGCCATGAAATTTCACTTTGGCTCCATTGTTCATGTATGAGTATTATACACCGTATTTGCACGTAAATAACGCAACCCCAAATACAAACACGAGAGCTAACCTTCGGTCTCTCAGGAAAAAAAGAAAACATTACGAATATACATGTCACGAACCCGAATGTAACTCGAGGCGCATTCTGAAGCCGGGAAATTTCGAAAGAATTAAAAAAGAACTCGCGTTATATTTATGCAAATATGGTACTGTACTTAAGCAAGCTCAGCAAAGTTGCACCAGCTGGTAATTTTCTCATTTGTAACAGCCATGAAACCCAAGCAGACAATGCATGTGAATGGTGGTTAGCTGATATGACACAAATCTCGGATGTCATGCCGAGGTGCCACTCTGGCTCTCAGCATACTGGGTTCCGCATTGTTACTGGCAAACTGTTATTGCGTCTTTCCGTTTATTGCTTTTGTTGTTTTGGTATCAGAAATGTCTATACTCATGAGCTTTTCATGACGTATCTACTCGCAGTTTAAATGTAAAATTTTGCACTTGCACTGAGGCTTCTGTAAAGCTAAGCTAACTGAAACTGTTTTCTATGCAGTCCAAAACTTTGTTGCAGTTGGCCTTCAACGAGAGTTTTGATTCCAGAATTCCAGTGTACCTTTAGCAACAATTAAAAACAGGTACTAGATGTGCAGTTATTAAAGATAACATGCATTCACAACTTGGGTACTTTCATGATAATGAAAAAGTGCCTAGCAGCATCACTCGAGATGGAAGATTAACATCCCTCAGACCTGCTTTACAGTCCCAAAACAAAAGACACACTGACCTGGCAAATTTGCAGGGCTATGCCACTAATCCTGTTGAGGTTGAACTTATCCTTTCGCAGATGAATATGTCTGTACAATGTCATGCCTTTACATAAACTGTAAAAAATGGGCAGGAAAAACACACAATTATGAAAAAAGGCCCTGGGAACCGATTTACCACAGTTCAAAACAACAAAAACGAGGGAAGTCTTGTAAACAGCCTAAGGTAGAACTGGAACACAAGAAAATACACGTGCACCTTTTGACCTCAAGTGCCGTGCTCGAGTCGAGATCAAATCATCATATCCCCCGCTGACTGATCCAACCTCGACAGGTTGACAAATAACTAAGGCAACTATACTTTAACGCGGTTGTGTTAAGGGCCCTGTGTCACAGAAAATCCGGCGTCGGTGTCCATGGCTGAGAAAATAATCCCGAGCCACCCCAACCCCACAGGCCCTCCGTGTGGCGCAGATTTTTACAGCGTAAGCTGTTATGGGCTCATTCCAATATCCATTTCGGTTTGCGTCGTCGGCCGCTGTAGGATGACCCAACCCTCCCCTCCGCCAGTATGGTGGCGCCATCTTGTTGGTATGGTGGCACCAACGCAGCGTGCGCAGACGATGAGATGCGATTCAGACGAGGCGCCTCTTTACTTCCTACTCCCCCTCCCCCTTACGACACTGCGCCGTGCTCTCCCTGATGGGCTGCAGAATCCAATCGTCTCTTTCCTCCTTCATAATCACGATATATAATCAACGCGCTTCCAATGTGAGATGTGCGCCACGTATTCTGGGGCCGTATTCTGAAACGTTCCACTTCGGCGATATTTTGCCTAGGCGAAAGTCGCGTTCAATAAGTCAACCGGCTGCTTACCCGTGACGTCAGCATGCACTACCAACACGCGCACTCGAACGCTTCGCAAAACACACGAGAGGGCGCACCATGTGAGTGCAGGGCGGCTCGGGTGTGTTGTTTTCGAATGTATCTGCAGCAGTAGGACACAGGAGTGTTCGTTTATTGAATACATGTCGGGAGCACCCACTGACACCGTGACGTCAAAGTGACGTACACCGGAACTACTAGGTGACGCGACTTCTTTTCCGGTTTTGCTCAACCAGCCAATCAGTGCGCGCCTGAAAGTGAAAAAAAAAAAAAAAAAAAAATTTCGCCCAAATGAAACGTTTCAGAATACGCCCCTGGATACCTCTTGCAGCGGCCGTGCCTCTTCGGTACACGTTATGGTGTATCCTCGTAAGGTACGAACCGCTGCTGAAGAAGCGAATCGTAGAGCTATGTGCACGGCTACAACCAGGCATCATCGGGCTCAGCAGACTGCTGTGCAGAGAGCATTAAAGCCGCAGCTTGCCGTCGACGCTGGGCGGACAGTTCAGATCATTCTCGTCAAAACAAGGCAAAGAGACTTTGTCACGAAGACCCTGGTGTGCGTGGTGCCGAAATTGGAGCTACTCTTGAGCCGCTCCACCAGCTTTCGCTGTGACTGTGCTGCGTGTGCTGTGCAGGCCTGTGACTTTTTAGTAAACTAACTGAATTTCTCAAAGCAAAATCTGTCAGAAAAATCGTAAAGTACGACTTAACCACAACCTACAGACATGATAGCGTCGGATTGTAATTTGAATGTACGAGAAAACATAATTCAGTTACGAGGAAACAACCACAAACCCCTTTTCTAGCATTTCTACCATACAACAGCGGCGCGCCCGGGTAGATTACTTGCAGAAACACCATCCAGTTGGCGCTCGCCTCCCCGGCAGGTCAAACTGGGACTTAGCCTGCCTAATGCGTTTTGGACAAGTGCATGCCTCGGGCAACAGCAAACAATAAAATAATAAAAAAAGGTCCTAGGGCCTTCACATTTTTACATAAGATGGCTTATATTGCTCCTGTAAAATAGTCTTCCAAGCAATGCATTTGTGTTTAAAAGTGAAGACGACCTTAAGGGGATCGTGTAAGCATGGTCTTTGTAAGTTGGCTTTACCACATTGTGTGATGCAGCGAAGCCTACTCATAAAGAAAAATGCGATGCAAACGGGGCCTGATAATGCTATCGCGTTCCACTCTTACAGGCGAAGCTTAAGCAGCGTCCTCCAATTTCTTTCTTTCCATCCATGTCATTTTACAAAGATAGCTTTTGTGTACGGATGTGCGAATATTCGAACTTTCGAATATTTTTCTAATAGTGTTTGCTATTCGATTCGCACCAACCTATTACTATTCAAAGTAGTCAAAGTTCGGAAAAATAAAAAATTGCTGGCTCTCCCTTAATCGAGAGTAAATGTAAACATGAAATGGCTACCATGTGGCGCCTTTTGCTGCCTGTGGTGCCGCCTCTTTCAACCGCGTTTCTTCTAGCAACAGTCCAACGCGCTCAGCGTCTGCCACCACTTTTCCTTCCTGTTGGCTGCAAATGTGTGGCCTTAGGTCCCCTGTATCTGCCTTTTCAACGTCGCTATTGGAAATGACAAATAAAACTTCAGCCTATGTACTAGAAGTTACAGCTTGATTGATATTGTGAAGAAACATTAGGAAGAACTCGGAAGCAATATTTTTTGTAACTTGTTTGGAGAGTAACTAGCGTATGTAATGCAGCCCTCTACAAAGGGTTGGGAGCCAGAGACCGCATTTTGTTAAAGGGACACTAAAGGGAAAAATAATTTCTTCTGTATCAGTCGATTACCCTTCCAAAACACCAAAAACACCACTCTTACCGTGAGAAGCCGCTTGGTAAGCCAGAAAGAAACAAAAAACACACAGGCGAGTGGCGACGCCACCTTGAAGTTCCCGCACCAGCTTACCATGACGTCATGGATTTTGACAGTGTCTTCTAGGTCCCAGTTACTTCTTTAGCGGTAAAGATTGACTACATTGTATTCTAAAGGAGCCCAAGACTGAATATGGCAAGTTTTGCGAACTTTTACAGAGCCAATGTGGCCCAAATACGAAAATTTATTTTAGAAGTCATGACATCACACTGAAGTGCTGACGTTGGAGTTTCCGCGCGAAATTAAAAAAAATTAATTTTAAGCTTCATTTTCTCTTCTAATAATTGACCTATTACAGTGTAATTATCGACAGCAGAGTTTTCGAAGAATACTTTATCAGTCTAAGTTGATTTATTGTTTTGCTTTAGTGTCCCTTTAAGGTTAGGCTAGTTGCCCGGATGATCTTGTTTTGTTCTCGCAACTTGCTGGCATGTTCTCGTTTTGAGTGTCCGGAGAACAGCTCTGGCTTTTGGCTCAAGGTCACTTGAAGGTCGCCAACAACAGGAGTTAAAAGCATTTCATGCTTAATATCCAAAGTCAGCTATGCCTCAATAAAACAGTGTTACATGGTGAAGCATACCATGAGTGGGAAGGGGCAATCGTCACGGGACACGGTATGTATTCCTTAATTATACACGCGTGCACTTGCCGTCTCCTATCACAGTACGAGCACCGATACACCTAATGAGTGTACTGGCAGGCCTTCAGAGCTATTTCAGACGTGTATATGGTGATTTGTACCCTTGGGGGCAGTAAAAGGCATGCATTCATTTTTTCGAACTGCCCGATTTTTCGGACATTTTCGCGGTCCCTAGGGGGGTCCAAAAAATCTGACGTTGACTGTATAATGGTTTCATTTGCTAAAAATCAAATTGCAGCGCTTTTAAATGACACACACAAACCCAATTCTCCTTGCGGAATAATTTTGACACCCTTCTAAGCCAGCAACAGCATTCACAGCCACAGGCAGAAGCAGAAAGGTACTAGCATGATGCAAGTCTGCACCGAAAGGAAGACCCGTGTTGCTGTTGCCAGGAGCAAGGTGCAAGAGCTTACCCTTTGCTGGCTCATCTTGCAAGGCAATACCTGGCCATACCAGCCACAAGCCCGTCTAGCGAGCACCTGTTCTCAGTGTTCGGTGCAGTTATTACTAGCAGGAGAGCATGTCTACTTTCGGAACATGTTCAGCAGTTCACTTTCCTCCATGACAACATTCAGTGATTCAACTTGTAGCCATCCATTCCCTTGAACAGCTGTATTAGACTGTTCTTTTCTAGGAAGAACTATGTAGGTGTACACTAGTTGTGCAATAAATTGGCTTCTTTGGCGATGTGTTGCAGTACATTTTTTCGGTAATTTAACTTGGAAGTATTCGAAAATTCTTTGATTCGATTTGCACTCAGAACTTAATATTCGAATTAGCTTCGAACCCAAAATTTTGCTATTTCCACAGCACTACTTTTGTGGGCTTCCTCTCAGCTCACAATTATATCATGTGACATTGGGTGTAACTGATATCAACTGCACGCACACTATGTTGTCAAGCCATTATTTATCGCTGCAGTTTAGACATAACATTTGACAAGGCAAGTTCTACCTTTTCAATTGTCATGCTACATTCTTTCAATGTACTGTCGCCAAAGAAATGCACAGAGACCTGAAAGAATAGGCTTTGTTTTTAGTGGTTTTTAAGTCCCCTATAGCCAGCGTTGTACTGTACATTTCATAGCCAATCAAACATAAATATAAATAAAAAACAAGGAAACAAACAAGCAAAAAGAAAACAGAAGTGAATGCACTCACCTCGTGATGATAGCAAGCTTTGGTGGCTTCATGCAGGCACCCATAAAGAGGACCAAGTTTTCGTGCCTCGTCTTGCGGAAGGTTGCGACCTAGTGCACAAAATTCGGGGGGGGGGGGGGGGGGGGGAGAGAAAAACATTCTTGTCATCTGTCTGCTTTCCAATGAGGGAAGGGGAGGAAGAAAAAGAGAAATTAAAAGAAATTGTACCTCTTGCTTAAATGTTTCCAGGGTTTTCCTGTCATCTATGTGATCCATGTTGAGCATTTTCACAGCAACACTTCCATGCCAACTTCCCCTAAAAGTAGAGGAAACAGAATGAATCCATAGAAGTATGCAAAGGGTACAGGAGCTGGTGGGGCTTTAACATATACTGCCAATTCTGAGAATGCACAGTTCTGAACAGTTAGGACTTGGAAAAACTACACTGCATTCTCTTACTTGTAGACACTCCCGAAGCGGCCTTCACCAATCTTTTCCTTGATTTGGACGTCGTCAAAAGGAATGTCCCACTCCCGCAAAGAAAGCTGGAAAAGCGAAGCACAGGAAGTTCAGCGGCTGGCATAAAGCGATTGCAAATGCACTACCAGAAACATTATTTACAAGGACATTAAAGAGCAACACTGCATCAAGTTTAGACTGGTAAAGTATTCTTTAAAAAAATTCATTTTCAATGATTCCGTGGGAAAAGATTTGTCATGTACTACTAAAGAAACAAAGGCCAACCGAACTTTTTTCTCATTTCATACTACACCCACCAAAATTTGTGTACCAGAATACATGGCATAGAATGACGAGTGAAAACACCTGCCTGCCTAGTATTGGAGGCAGGTGTCAGACACGGCATTGAAATTAGAGGCGGCTCGAAGTGTTCGCTCTCCGAGGCCGATGCTCTCCGTCACACTAGCGTTGCGACAGTGAGTGCTAGCTGTCGTAGAGTGAGATCTGTTCATGTCTGCGAGACACCATCCTTGTCAATTTAATTCGTAAGCGAATGTTCCCTGCAATTTGTATGGCCAATAAAACTACAAACCTTAATTCGTGTAGTTGTCTAATGCTTTGCTATCACTATCAGTGCTTTAACTTTCGGGTAAAACTGCAACTCTTTTTATTACTGCTTCTTTCAAGCCAAATGGGAAAAGAGGTGCACTCTGCTTGCTCCAGTTTGGCCTTGGCTTCCTGTGCATCTTTTCTGGTCATATTTAGAATAGCTAGCGACACACTCAACTTTCGCCTTTGCCTCGGGATTGCCAGAAAAGCGGCCCACAGGGGCTAGAAATTTTGTTAAAAACAACTGTTGCACAGTTTTTTAAGTTCAAATTTGTGGGAGTTTTTCACTACCCAAGGACCTATCCGAGACCAACAGAGCAGCTCGAGTTATCCCTCCATGCAAATTAAGAGATTTCGAATTATCGGGATTTCACTATAATGCATTGGAGTAGTTACAGAATTGTTTGCGTTTTATTTTATGAGTACTGGGGACATATTCTGAAACCTTCCACTGCAGCGATAGTTCGCCTAGGCAAGTAGAACGGAACTACTACCGCATTTACACAATTGTAAGTAGACTCGAATGTAGATCGACCCCCCCCCCCCCCCAAATTGCTGTCTCAAAAAAAAAGGGGGGGGGGGGGGAAGAAAAACAGTGCGAGTGCATTTCACATAAGGGAAATTTATTGATGGGGTTGCTTAAGACTACTCATCGTCACTGGAGTCTGCCTCACTGGTACTGCTGCCGTCATAGCTGCAGCGATCCCACAGCACGTTGTCAAGTGTGAGTCCACACTTCAGGAACGACCGCACCACGACATCGTGCGGTACAGCTGCCCACGCAGAGAGGACCCACCTGCACACAGTAGCCAGGTAGGCCCTCCTTACACGCCCGCTTGGGGTAAGTTCACAGTTTTATGTGGATATCCACTCGTTGTATTCGCGGTGCAGGAGGTCCTTATAAGACTTGTTGACCCCCCCATCAAGAGGCTGAAGCTGCCCTGTCAAGCCACCGGGGATTACGAGCACGTCAGTGCGCTCCTCCTGAAGCGCAGCTTTCACCTTGGCGGTGAGGTGACCCTGGAATGAGTCCGACACTAGCAGGTTGGGGATCTTCCTCACGAGGGATGCCCCCGGTCTCAGGAGCCACACCAGACGGTACCACTCCACAACTATCTCATCTGTCATAATGCCCTTCGCATTAGCCCGTACCACAATGCCTTTAGGAAGTATTTCTTTAGGCATCGTCTTCCTTTTGAACACGATGTATGGGCGAAGCTTGGTGCCATCCGCCCAGCATGACAGTAAAACGCAGCTTTTCATTGCCCATTGTGAGCAGATTCACATCGCGTGCTCCCTTCACGCTCACTGTCATATTGCTGGTCATGTCAAAGTATACGGGAGTTTTGTCGGCATTACCAATCTGGCCGAGAAAATACCATCGGGAGTCGCGGAGTTTCAGAAACTGCCTATGGAAGGCGAGGACCTTCTCCTCGTATGCGGCCGGCAACTTTTGGCACACGCTGTTGCGTCGACGTAGGGAGAAGCCAGCCCTCTTCATAAATTTAGATGCCCAGGCCCTGCTGGCTTTGAAGTGAATCCTTGGTATCCCTGCTTCCGAAGCGAAGACACAGGCTTGTTGCGTGATCATTTCACATGTGACCAACAGCGATCGATCGCGTAGATCAGTAACGTATGCCGCAAGCTTTGTCTCCCCCCCCCCCCCCCCCCCCCCAGCTCTGAAAAGCATTCAGACTTCGGCCCCCGAAAACCACGGCGCTTGGAGTCTCATGAAAAAATTTCCTCGTGCTGAAGCCGCCACTGCTGCACCACACGTTCACTGACTCCAAACTTGCATCCTGCTGCGCAGTTGTTAGTTTCCTCGGCATGGAGGATAGCAGCCCGTTTGAGCGCTGCTGAGAATGAGCGCTGAAAGTACTTTGCACCTAGGGCACTCATGACAGGCGTGACGATTCAGCACAGCAGCAGAAGTGACAGATGCGCGCAGCCGTCGAAAAAAATCGTATCTAAACAAAAAAAAAAAAAAAGCTCTTCCGCCAACTACCAATACTCCCCAAACAGCGGCTCTTCCATCAATGATGGAAGAGCCAACTTTCAAAGTCTGCATCGCCTGTATTGACATCAAAATGTATGCAATACGGTAAATTTAATACGCTACGCTTCTACCGTAACCATGGAAACGTAGGTGCAAAGTTGTAACCACGCCGTAGTGCCCCTGATTTCTCGTTTCTCTTGCCGTTACTAGCGGTACATGGTTCAGTTTTGATTCTAAGTCGACCCCCCAACATTGGATTGTCAAATTTGAAAAACTGGGTTGATCTACAATCGTGTAAATACGGTAGATGGCGCGATTTATTTTCCGGTTTTGCTCAACCAGCCAATCAGCGCACGCCTGAAGGCTAAATTGTCGCCGAACTATCGCCGAAGTGGAACATTTCAGGATACGTCCCCTGTATGTGTTGCTAATTTGGCACTGAGATGAGAATGTGAATAAATATTACATATACTACAGTCACAGCTAACCCAACGCAAACTAAATTCGTTAGCAGCATAAAAAGTGTGCAGACAAATGAAACTGATTGCTTACAGTTTTGATCCCATTTCCTATTTAGCTGAGTGTAAATATTTGGCAAGTCCATGTACATTTGATTAGAAATGGAATGCCAGGCACTGACTGTCCTAAACACAGTACAGGGTAACTGCTAACTAATGCTGCTATCAAGCAAACAAGGCCAGACACATACACTATTCTGCCGCGGCCAGAGCCTGTCAGTCGGATCCAAATCCGAGACTTGACTGTCCTGCGAGTCCACTCTTGTTGAGGCCAGTGTCTTCTCAGAATCCGTCTGGGAGAGCAAGACCGAATGTGAAACACAACAGCAACTTATTGGGAAGCACGTGACGCGCATACTTGGCCAGTTAGAGCCACTAAATATCGAATTCACAGAGTGAACATCAATTAAGAAAAACAACCTGTTCAAATACTTTAATTGAATCAAAGCAGGGTTCGATCCTAAGCTGATACGATGTTAGACAAAATTGTCTCTTCCCGCTAACAATAGCTGCAGCAGTGCATCACATTTAGTTACACAGCAATGCAGTTTTTCTATGCATAAAGCATACATGCGTCTCTATTCTAGTCTCTATATGAGCCAGCCTATGAGTTTTTGCATCACTTATTCTAAAGAAGAAAAAACAAACAAAAAAAACTAGTCATTAAATCTAAAATACAGTTTATACATGTCATTACTTCAACCCATGTTCCTTGTCATCGCTTCAAGGTAGAGAGAGGCTTTAGGTAAATGAGAGAGAGTTGTAACAACTCACGCTTATGCTTCCAGATCCTGATGTACCAGACACTGTCCTGTCACTGTCTGTGGACTTGATCGTTTCCACCACGTCAGACTGGGCAAGCGATGATACTGGAGCTGATAATTCCTTTTCAGAAGACAAGATCTCTGCAAATATTAAAAGATGTTGCAAAAGTGATCACAAATAAGGAACTTTCGAGCTCCTGCCCCATATCTGTTACTTCTAAATTAAGGCTCCAAGAATGAGCACCCCCTTCAAGCTGCATTTGAAACAAATGTGCGTCATTAGGGCACAAAGATGTCAATAGACAAAGCACACATTAAAATTCTTGCAAAAGAGACCACAGTCAGGTTTTTCACTCCATGATACACAACAAGATGCTACAAGAAGCTCCCAGTCCAAATAAAAATGATTAATTTATTTATAAATCTTAAAAACCAACAGCATCATGAAAACATTATTGCAGGAGGACAATGTATTTACTCATGCTAACGCCCATAACTTTTTTTTTTTACTAGATGTGGGCTTTGCTTGAGGGCTCGCTTTACATAAATAAATACGGTATATTACAATTGAAATAAAACAAAAACCATGTGCATACGGAATAGCACAGTTGCACGATAACAACACACTAGTTAAAACGTTGCTGGTTAGTAATTACAGAACTCTATGTTAGACTAGAAATTTGCAGATGTTTTGTAGCAATAAAGCTAGGTATGATGATTTTGCTCCTTAGACAATAAACAAGAGCATTGTGCTGGTTTCTTCTGGCTGTGCTTATGTGAGGCAGCTGCAGTGATCAAAGGGAAGGAGAAAGCCAGTGTATCATGACGCATCCATTCCTGGATACAAAAACTGAAACGGTTTTGCAAAAACAAGGACAGTCGCCGCTGACTGATTATTCGAACCTGCTCAGTAATTATGAAATCCCTGTTGTATCACCATCTTGTTGTTAGAACCAATGTACACTCGAACGTTGTTATAACGAAGTTGAAGGGAAAGCAGAAATTACTTCGTTATATCCATTACCGTATTTTCTTGCATATAACCCGCATCAACAATGGAAAAGATGTGTTCAAAAGGGGGGGGGGGGGGGGTTCAGGTTATCTGTGAATATTCCAGAAGGGAGAGAGAGGGGGTGGTCGGCTTCATAGCAACACTCGACCTTCCGTGCAGAGTCCGCATCCTCATCGACATCTATGTGTGCTAAGTCAATAAGAGGCAAACACAGGTCATAGCCAGATCCACATCCATAGTCTGGTTAGACGCTTTTCGATTCAGGTGCCGTTTATGGTACGCACAGTTTGCCAGCCTTGTTTACGCATCATGAGTGTGTCTCGGCAGCAATCTTTCACAGCGAAAGAGAAACGGAAGATTGTAGCCGCTGCTGAAGAAATTGGCAACAGAGCGGCGATGAAGCCTGGGAGGGCAGCAGTGAGAGCGGCGACGACTGACAGAATCGGACAAGAGCTTCTTCTTCTTCTCCTTTCTGGGGTTTTAGATGCCAAAACCAGTTCTGATTATGAGCCACGCCGTAGTGAGGGGCTCCGGATTAATTTTGACCACCTGGGGTTCTTTAACGTGCACAACAACACAAGCACATGGGCGTTCTTGCATTTCGCCTCCATCGAAATGCGGCTGCGGCGGCCAGGATTCGATTTCGCAACCTTGTGCTCAGCAGCGCAACGTCTTAGCTGACTAAGCGACTGCGGCGGGTATCTGACAACAGCACCGAAAACTTTGTGGCAGTCCTATTGATATAAATTTGTTTTGAGAACAATGTGACAATGTCTCCGAGACACACCTGCTCTGGGACACACCACATGCAAAATAGCAACCGAAACTTACATAAAAAAAATAATAACAAATAAACCACATCCCGCTTTAAGTGATTATGACGACAGTGCTGACCGAAAAAACAAAAAGTGCCGTCCCCTGGAGCGTTTTGTCAGCCAAGGAAGAGCAGGCATGGCCTCCGAAACAGGAAAAATGCGTGCGCCTCCTAATCGCGGCAGCTATAGAGCGGGCCACTGGAAGCCAAGCCAGGGGAAAATCCAACATGGCAGCCTCCAAGATCAGGTTGTGTGGCTCGGAACTAGTGATTTAGTCTGGAAAATCAAACTTTGGGACCTCAATTCGTCCGAATGATCGGTCGTGAAAATGCATTAGCTCTATGGAACCCTGACAGTGTATTTATCAAGTCTGGAATATCCAACAAGTCCGAATTCCGGAGTCCAAAAATTCCATCCGATACTGTACGGTCACTTCAAATTGATTTGTGTCGACTCTACTCCAAACCACAAGTTTCACAAGCACAAAAATCCAGCGCTCGCTAGGCCTAATGGACTTAGCAGGGTGACCATGCTCAAGATTCACTGCTGGCCAGCATGGTGGCAACCTGTCGCAGGAAGCTTGCCGCTAATATGTTTGTACATCATCGCAGATCAGGCCCAAGGTCGTGAATGACGCTGACAACCATAAAAGCAGTGTTCAGGTCTGCAGGCAACAGCTAGTGCAGGTCAGTGCCCTTCACTGGACTGAATTAATTAGGCTCAAATGTAGGTATAAAACTCTAGACCAAACTTGCGCAGCACAGTCTAAGCTGTGAACATTGTGCCGTTGGTGCTTTGCGGCGTCGTACACTGGGCCACACGACGGGGCGAACCCTCCATAGTCTCAACCATCACATTTAATGTTCATATTACTTCACTGATCCTCAGCACTGAAACAAACTCTGTAAACTAATTTTCAGTGCTGCATGCATTGTAAACGAAAAAAAAAATTTTTTTTTTAGAAGTCATTTCATGGACAGTTTGATTATTCAAACAACTTTGGAGCATCCTGATTTCCAAAAAGCCAGTTAGTGGTGACTACTGTAGTAAATAATTTAGTGCACCATGGCCCTTACTACTATATTAACAACGGAGCTGTTAAGCCGGCCGTAAAGTGTGCCGCATGCCACTGCGTTGCCCTAGCAACCACCTCACGGAGCATTGCGTGCTATGCTCGGGAGTGAGAAAGAGAAAATGAGAACAAGAGAGAGTGTACGCGTTGCGCGCTGTGCTCGGGAGAAAGAAAGAGAAAATGAGAGCGAGAGAGCGAGGCGTTCCCCGATGCCACGGACCACAAGAAAATGCTTATACACTTCGTATAACTTAGCATCACTTGGCATTACTTTGTATAGCCAGGACTAGCTAGGAACCGATCAGCTCCGCTGTGCCTTTAGCCTTGCGCCACTAGTGTAAGCTACCCCGAATTTTCTTTTTTCTGTGGTTTAGACCTTCACACTTATTCCAAAAAAAAGAAAAAAGAATAGCAAGTTGGTAATATCATGTCAGTACTGACCAACAAGAGCCAGTAGATACAGCGAGGCACTTTTGCTGGATGTAATGTCCAGCAAAAGCGAGAGATTAAGAATATGGCCCTCAGCGAGGACTACAGTGTTCGGTGAGTACCGGGAAAATGGAACTGCTGCGGGCGTGTAGCCGAGGAAGGCGTGTTCTGCCGCGAGGCCGCCATGAGGAAGGCCGGCGACGAGGGCGTCGACGAGTTGCACGACGAGGAAGACGAGTCGGGGCCCCCAGCACCATGAAACGGGGGTAGGCAGATGGCAGGCCTCCCACGGCTCCCGTCGGAGCGCAAACTGCTGCCTCCATGCAGGGGACTGCTGCTCAGATGTGCCGCAGCATGGTTTGGGGACTGCATGCCTGCAAGGTAGAGAATAACAGGCGCGACAGAACCCCAAGTGGTGAAACGAGTGCTGTATACATTAGAATCTGTTTATTATGAACTCAACAGTTCTGTGAAAAGTGGTCATCTATCAGTAGTTCATTATATGCGGACTCGCCCTTCAGAACAAGCAAAAATTAACGACACTGAACTTGGCGTCGGCAGTTACAATTTGACACCACTTTGGTCGGAAAATTGTATTTTGAGTATTTAAATTTCTGTTCTTGGTACTTTTCCGTATCTAGCTGCCAGTTTCCGCAAAAAATGTCATCTAAAAAATGAAATGCGGCGTCGTAGCTAAAAATAGTGCCCGGCTGGTTTCGATCACCTGCCACCATCAAACTACGAGTGCAGCCGCTGCCATTTTTTTTTCTTCGAGAGCTTGTGATATACTTTACTATCAGCGGGACATGAGTGGATTCTGCATCTGGTAGCGAAGTGTTCTAGTTGGCTGGAAGCAGAAACTAATGCGGCATGCTGGCATTTTGCAAAGGTCTTGCTGTTATGGCTACAGCATCAGCCACACATGCATCAAGAACAACGAAGTTACGTTTTTTATGTCGCTTCGACTGAAAAAGTATGAAGTTCGAAAGGTAGAATGCAATTGCGAACGTTTATCAGCAACCATGTCAACGAAGCATTGATGAACGGCCAGCATAGTAACTGCTGACTCCTTACAACTTTGCGTAACAACAGTGCATCGTGACGTGTGGATATCGACAACAATGATAAACTAGGAATGATTGAGCGGCTGTTGGCCCAAATCATCCAAATAGCCATAGCGGTCTCCAAAATTGCATGTGCTGCCGCATGGAAAGCTGTGCAAAAACTATAGTGCCGCCATCGTGACCTCCGTGAAAGCACCGGCAGGGTCAATAAGCAGGGTCAGAAAATCGTAAATGCCGTAAAATGCGGTCATTATAACCAATAAATCGTTATATCTGGGATTGTTCTTCTTCTTTCTGGGGTTTTACGTGCCAAAACCAGTTCCGACTGGGATTGACTGTATTTTCAAGTGCATGACCCACACTGAAGACTCAAGAAGTCGACTGTACACTACCAGTGAAGCATCCACCCTTTCAATACCTGCATACAGGTAAAGGATGCCATGTTTTCAAACAAGGGCAATAGCAGTGATGTTCTGCAGCAGAGGATAGCTAACCAACATTCCACCGCCAATTAGGTAATCGACTTAATAAAAAGTTTAGGAAGTGGCATTACTGTCTTTTCTTTTTGTCTTGGATGCAAGTGCAAGCTAGCCAGCTGAAATCAAGTAGTATGTTCTGTGCCGAAATCGCGACCAATTTGAGCCGTGTAGACATGGTTACATTCACTTCCAGCAATTGCTTCAACTGAATAAACAATGAGCATTGCAGCAATATACAAACAGTACTGAAAGTAGGAAGGACTGGTCATACGAAACAAGACCATTACTGGAGCATCACTTCTGGTGCCCGGTTGCTTTACAAGATTGCAGAGTTGATGTGTGAAGCAACTTGCACAGGCTACTTGCCCAATTTCCATCCCACCCCCTACCCACTTTAGCCACATTCAGAGGTTTGCGAGCTATATACCTAGACATGAGTTATATGCGCTAAAAATACGGCAACAATAGTGCCACAAACTGCTTTGCAACCTTAGGGTTAGGAAATGCCCTTGACAGGCTGACTCATCTTGGCGGGTTAGCTTCCGGGTCATGCCATTAAAAACATGACAAGAAGTGTCTCTTTCCTCACCTCCTTTCTGAATGTGCTCTGCAAAGACATCCACCAGTTCGTTTGGCAATCCGCACGAGGGAGGCACTTTCTCCATACAGTCACGATGGCATCGGAACCTGAACAAGACAGGACAAAGTGACAGTGATCAGTCTCAATGACCAGAGGACCTGGGCAGGCATGACTGATTGCACAAGTATGGTAACACTTCCGTCAGATGATACCCATCCCAGTCAGACAGCCTGTTAAAAGTGATCAACAGAATAGAGTCAATAAAATAGATGTAGAATAGGGATCGTGAAAGGCATTGCAGCTGCAAAACGTAACGCACAGCCACAATACCTCACCCTAAATCAACCATTCTTATCTGCTATTTCTGGCATCTGCAAAGCTTAACGGGTACCTCTGGGCTAATGTTGCCCCATAACTCTTTAATGTAACTTTTACCGAACTCAGAACAGCTGTGAACCTTAATTGGCATTCTGAATATTGCATGATGACCTGTTAAGCCTGTTGAAAAGGTTGCAGCAGTTGTTTTCCTAACGAATTAATAATGACATCTTGGGCAGCATTCCAAACCTGACTAGAAGCAAGCATATGAAAACATTTCAGCATACTGAACACTTTTAGATTCCAAGAATGCTTGCAAGTTAAGAGCATGAAAATATGATCCAATCCAAACAACTCAGGTGCTTCTGCATACTTTAATCTAAAATCAGAAGAAAAAAATAATTTTATTCTTGCGCAGCAACATATTGGCAACTGCCTGTTGCTTATTGTCATGTACACAGGGATGTGGGCTTATCCATGCTTACTGAAACCGTCATATGGACAATTGTCAATGGCGCTAGAGTCACCGGCCGTCGAAGTCATCAAATTCAAACATACTATCAGCAGAGAATAACAGAATAATCTTTATTGGTTAATATCATTAACGGACAGAATGTTGTTTTTCTTGAGCACCTATGCAGTAGCTCTAAGTTCACTCACTTGCATTCCTTGCACTTGTAACCAAAGAACATGGCCTTGTCACACTGCTGGCAGGTGGTGACTTTGACGCTAGATGTGAACCTGTACAAATGAGGCAAGTAAGTCACCACGTGGTCACCTGAAACCATGCGTAAGACGGTGCAAATAAGGGTTGCCAAAGCAGCCAAGAGTAGGTAAGCTGCAATGAGAGCTGTAATTAAAACCATCTAAATGAATTCTGAGAAAGAGCTTGAAAGCCCAATTGCAACGAACTTCCATTTGGGACCAACTGGTTATAACAGGCGAGTAGAGTCGCCGACCAATTATTCAGACAGCTCCACAGCACCGCAACAGGCCCCATAAACTTAATGTAAGCAAGACCGAAATTTCGGACAATGTATAGCGCATCGTGCAATAATTCGGACTTCGACTGCACTGTTGTGTGCTAATTTGCCCACCGAGTCGAGCAGAAATTGTGACATTTTCGTTTTGATATGTCGCCGGCCAGGTCGCCAGCACTTCCTCGAAACTGAAACTAGCAAAGCTTAGTCGATCTGGTGCTCGCCGACCACACTTAAACCGCCGGACAAGCCAAGAAAAGCCACCAAGTCAAAAGGTTGCATTTGCTATTTGCGCAATTTGTCCAGTGAGTATCATTCTGCTCTTATCATCCACTGTTCACAACTGACTAATCCCATTGATAACGTGGACACAGCATCGTTCTGACCACTGATGAAGTGCGAAAAGTGTGAAACAAAATAGTATAGAAGGCATCACTATAAAATCGGGGCCACGGACTATTTAGGCCAAACACAAGCATATGTGTGCATAGCAATGCATTGATAAACTTGGGCCATATTTTCGGACAATCACTTTCGAAGATACTTTAACTTTCCCAATATTTCACGCAACTAGCACGTCAGCGGGCGACAGCGTTACTGCACTGTGATAAGCTAGTGTACTTGTCACAGTGCCAAGAATGCGGTCGCTCGTAGGCGCCGATGCGTCATGCACTTGTGACGTGAAATTGGAGGTATCGGGTTAATTGACAATCTGAGAATATGGCAGATCTTTCTTGGCCACTTGTGGAATAAATTGACTAATCTTCTGGTGAATCTGGTATTTCGTTCCCAATTATTCTGACTTTTTGGCAATCCCCTTTGAGTCCAAATCATCGGTCAGCGACTAGTACTATACGCTACCAAATGCAATCTCGGTGAAGCTGCAGGGCTGGTAATAATCAATTTTTTTCAAGTGATCAGGCATTAAATAGCACCCTAACAGACAATGTGTGGTCCCCTGGTAGTTATGAGATATGAAGCAGATCACAGAACATAGCCTCCGGGATTTTCAGCACACCGCACACATTGCCAAATCGTGGAGGTCTTACCCGAATGTTATCCATACCATGTTTTGTGTCATTTCTGGTGAATGGTAACAATAGCATTTTCTTTTTTTACAATACCTTCGGTATCAAAACCGCTTATTTGTGTTAGCTTTTCGGGATGCATTTGCACTTGCAAATGCACTTGCATCTCAAAAGAAAAATTTTGTACAGAAGCTGCTATGTATCTGCACTATCTGAAACCAGCCTGCTTACGTGGTCCAAAATTTTGTTGCAGCTAGCCTTTAACCTTTTACCTAACGTCTCAATTGTACCATTTTCCCTGAGAACGAGCTGAGGTCATTTATACCATAACAATGATTGCTCATTAACAAAGACAGCATGTGACTATTAATTCCAGTTACATTGGGAATCGTATCCACATTCAATAACTATTACAGACACTTCCAGTTTTTACATCCGATGCCTCATTAAAGCGCCGGGCAAGAGCAGTGCAGTAAAAGCAAGTGCTGTTCGCAAGTTGCATGCAGCTTGTTCTTGGTTTACAAACACGTAATTGAAAGCCTTTGTAGTTATCAAACACTCAACACTGAAACTACACACCTGTGGTGAATAGCATGGGCCATTCCATGCATTCGTGGAGACCTGGGAACGACAGCTGCAAAGAGAAAAATGAATGTAAGCTTTCAAGCTTATGTACCAGAAGGGCACAGAAGGTTCTTAAAGGGACACTAAAGAGAAACCGGAAGTTGAGCTTTATTGGTAGATTATCCTTTCACGATCACAGTAACACCATTCTTACTGCGAACAGAGGTTTAATAAGCGAGAAAATAGCGAAGAACTGAAGGATTGGTGCTGACGCCCCTTTGAATTTCCCGCGCTACACGTTCGTGACGTCGGAGATCGCAAATGCAGCCCAGTCGTGATTGGTCGAGAGTGATTTATCGCTGTTAATAAAAACTCAAAATGAAATACACCTTAAACGTAGATAAACAGCATTTGCCAACTTTTTTAAACTGTTTGAAGCGAGGAAGTACAAGTTTAGCGCAAAATTAATTAAATAAGACGAAAAAATGGCATGGTGCTACATGCAGTTGTGATAGTTTCATTTTTTGATCCATGCATCATCGGGCGCACCTGTTTCGCTCTACAGTGTTGCAGTGGTTGGTTGCATGTTGCGTGGCTCGAAAAAATGTTGACTTCTTGGGAAACAACCAGAAAAATGCCTCGTGTGTGTAGTTAATGTTAAGGGCTGTATAAAGGGCGCAAGGCGCTTCCTCAAGGGCAGCGGCAGTGTTGACCCGACTGTGTCCTTTCATGTGGTGCCGCGCGATGAGCTCCAGCGTTCGAAATGGCTCAGTGCACTGCTGATGATAAAACGGCAAAAGAGCCAGAGAAACCGATGGTGTGCTCTCGGCATTTCTTGCCCTCAGATTATGTATATAATCCTGCCCTCGGAAAGTATCTTGGCGTGCCTTAGAGGCCAGTCCTTTCTCGAGCAGCTGTTCCCTCAATGTCACCTTCATCAAATCCCCCCTATTGGTGCCCCTGCAGCAGCAAACCGGCGGCTTGGTGAGTGCTGAGTGTCATTAAAAAAAGAAAAAAAAAAAAAAAAAACCATACCGAGTACGCGCACAACTTTTTACGCTTGTTCTGTCGGGAACATTGTCGCCTGGCGGACCGGATGCCTTGCCTTCTGTAGACGAAAATGAGGCTTCGCTTTCCGGCGGCGCGGCCGGTTGCTCACACCCATCGTACGCGGAAACACCTACCGTGCAAGCACGGAGGATCATTTCGTGTTCCGTTTCACTGAAGTCGCTCAAATGCAGTCCTGCTTCCCTGGCGAGCTCTTTGTTGCAAGGTTCAGCGTCAGCAACGGTATCCATTGCGGCCACAGAGCAACTTAGCAAAAGTCGCAGCGAACGCAAACGCAGCGGCCATGCAGCCTATGATGAAGCAAGCGCCTCGGCCGTTTACGCAAGCGGTGACGTATTATGGCGCCCTCTGATTCGCTGAGAGCAATGAAATCCGTGATGACACTGTTTCAGCGCCGATTCTGGGTGAGAGAAATTGAGGAAGAGATATTTGGTCTTTGTTTAAGAATTTCTCCGCTAATAACTCATATTTTTGCACCCAACAAAACCTGCATGCATTCCTTAAGGTCCCTCTTTTATTCCAGCTGCCTGAAGGTCCCTCTTTTAGTACAGCTGAACTTCCTGTTTCTCTTTAGTGTCACTTTAAAGGGGCCCTGAAACACTTTTTGAACATACGTCTATAAAGAAAATGTTGCCTTTTGGTAAAAGAGGCTCTTGTGACATGTGAGCCAAATATTGCACTGCATGCAGCAGGGAAATTACAATCTCTGCATGGGCTCGGGCTTACTCGAAAGCCCGGGCCACGGGCCAGGCCGGGTAGGGCAGTTTTTTCACAGGCTCGGGCCCGGCTCGGGTTTTTTTACGAGGGCCCGGGCCGGGCTCGGACTTTCTGGTGGTGTGCATGTAATGTGCAGCGAGTTATCCTCGTGTGTCTCAACTCTGAAAAATGTCTTTTTCGGTCTCGGGTAGGGTTCAGGCCGGTTTCGAGCCGGGCTCTGGCCGGGCTCGGGCCTAAGGTAAAGGGGTGGCGGGCCGGGCCGGGCCGGGCGGGTAACATAGATAAGTTCCGGGTCCGGGTCTCGCCATAAAACTTTTGGTCGGGCTCGGGCGGGCAGCCCAACGTAAAAACGGGCCTGGGCTCAAAAAATCGGCCCGTGCAGTGCTCTATGTCAGAAGCAGTGAAAAATCTCTTGCTCCCGCAATGTTGTCATGCAGCGTCATCCCAAGCAATGGACCCACAACTACTATTGGCTAATTTCGTGATCCTGAGAACATTCTAATACAATTATTGCTCATTTGAGTTAAATAAATGAAAAATATGATCATCATCAACCTATATTTATATCCACTGCAGGACCAAATGCCTCTCTCTCCCTGCGATATCCAATTACCCCTGTCTTGCGCTAGCTGATTCCAACTTGTGATTGCGAATTTCCTAACTTCATCACCCCACCTAGTTTTCTGTCGTCCTCGACTGTGTTTCCCTTCTCTTGGTCTTTGCACTATGCAAGTGAGCTCCATGCACCACGCACGACTGCAAAATTTGGCTGAGATGTTCAGAGCACCACATGCTATCAGCGGACTGTGTTTTTTCACCAAGCGTGAAAGGTGGTAAAGGAACCTTTCAAAGATGCTCAAGGGACTCCAAACACCCTAGTATTGACTACTAGAGCCATTTCCCCATTTCGAAGTAAATCTATCCTTCCTTGGCATCAAGTACGTCATTCTCTAGGTTGCACAGACCACCAAGTCAGCAAAAAGTCAAAACGAATAGTAAAAGTAGGAAGAAATTTAAATGCTTACCCCTATAATTTATCATTAAGAAGATTTGCTGAAGAGGAATTCACTAAGAGTAAAGCTATAGGGCTCTGCTCGTTTGAATCAACGTTTGCGCATCGAACATAACAGGAAAGAAAAGGCGAACTTTGCAGGCTTGTTAAAACATAATTTTGCCTTTTTATTTAGTGGCAATGACCTGAATGATTGGTAAATACATTTAGCAACTCTGTCAGACTCACTCACTACAACAGAATACAGGAACGGCAACACATGCAGAAAGACCTGCACTTTGTGGCACTTGTCTTGCAACTTATACCAGCAACCAACTGCTCCTGTCAATCATTATGAACCTGAATGAATAGAGTAAATCTCAGCTGTTAGTAAATAAATACGGTAGACTGGACTAGACTCCCATTCTTTCTCTGCAAAATACTAACATTATTAAACCTGTTATCGTCATCAGCCTTAATACATAGTCGGTAATGACAAGTTTCCCTGCCGGGAATCTCCATTAAACCCTGTACTGGATCCACCAAATCTATCTTATACCTAAAGATTTCATAATCTTTAACTACATTTCCATTTCCTAGCCACCCATTCTGTTTCAGAAAGGGATAAGCGGTTATCTGTTCTACACAATGCATGACATGCCCACCTTCACTTCTTCCGTCTTACTTCAAAGAGGATAACAGGTACCCATGTTTACTATCTAATCCATACTTCCATCTTCATGTCTCTTAATGTTATGCCTATAATTTTCCATTCCAACTATTGTTGTGTTGTCCCTAGTTTTCTCTGAAGTTTCTTTGATAACCTCCAAGTTATGGCTATGTGTGTTTGCACTGGCCTGAATGCCCTGATCATATAACTTTCTCTTCGTGGATAATGGCAAGGTGCTGTTCATGACTAAGGGCCGCCTGCTAGTGCTTTGCTGATGTGTTTTAACCTATTTCTACTAGTTAGAAGATTTTCTTTATATGATCTGGATCACCGAGTTCCAGACCAAACAACACTTGGTTGGCACTGTAATGATTTACCGTAAGAATGCCCATCTATGCAACCAACACAAAGCAACAGGACTTACGTTGAGTGGCAGGCTCATCCACAAAGCACGAATCTCCCTGCTGGTCAGGGGATACAAATGGCGGCGACCGACTTGGCGAAAGTGGTGAGCAGTTGGCCAATTCCAGCCCAGGCTCTGTGGCAAGGCGTCTCCGCAAGCCACCATCGTTCCTGCGAGTCAAGGCCACCTTCTCAGCCTCTGCTGCATTGTATCCGTGATTGTCACAGACTCACAGTGCCTATGCACAACGGTGAATTATTGCCAATGAGTACTATTCCTCTTTGCAAAGTGTACTAGTCATCAGCTTCCCCACAGACTAATGCATGCATGAGGTAATAAGAGGCCAAAAAGCCTATTACCTGAAGGTACAGTTATACTATACATATTTAACAAAGTCTACAGGACCTGAGAACTCCTTCATTGAATGTGAGAGTGCTGCATTTAATTGATTGTTAAGTCCCAAAGCATTTGAGGCACGTGTCTGCTCCTGGCAGCAGCCATGGGGCTGCCATTATCGTACTGTAGTCTCTTGCAATAGCTATGAAATGCTGTAATGGAGGGTGTCACATTCTTTTTGACCACTTGGGGTTCTACCCATGCACAATCAATTTCGCGCTCCACCCTCATCAAAATGCAACCACATTGGCAGGCAGTCGAACACTACCTCGTGGTCGGGTAACACCACGGCGGGTAATTCAAGACAAGGGAAACTCACGGCAGTGTGGGGGGTTGCCGCAACGCTACATTGTTGTTGTCTGATCCCAGGTCGAGTCTGTTCTCGAGGTGCGCCTCATGAGAACGGCTCTTGGTCAGGGGCGGCAGGGCATCGGGCAGGGCTGCAAGGCTCCCACTGGGGCTGCCGCCAGCACCTGCTCTCCTCCGAGACGCAGGGGGCGTTGTTGGAGGCCGTAGGGCACCTCCATAAGGGGCCAAGTGCGTGCCACCAAAAGAGGAGCATAGTTCCTCAGAGGGCACTGATGTGTGTATGCGTCGGGGCAGCTGAGACACACCGGCCCGATCCCACGAGTCCCAGTGCAGGTCGGTGTCAGCACTTGGTGTCACGCCCTGAAGTTGCCGTTCTATGTAACAAGAGTGAGGGCATTGTCACCAGCGTAAGCCTACTGAACTCCACTACAGGAAGAAAATGTCTCAACACAATGCTCTGTTGACCTCAACTGCGTCCCTCTTCCGTTGACATATGAACTGTTATACTAAGAGCCAGACGAGGGCTTTTAGTCAGTTTGAACATTCTGCTTTCAGAAGTAACACACACTTGAGTTGTATGTTAAGGAAGTGACACTGAGACATGCAAAATTGGTTTGATTTATGTGGTGCGTAGTGTTCAATATGCATGCTTTTAAGGGTATATTAATGTGATTAGCATTTTTAGAATACTTAACGCACTTTTAGGGTGATTGACTATCTATCTATCTACAGTCAAACCCACTTATAATGGTACCCGGTTTAAACAATATATCGGTTATAACAATGAGAAGCTGCTGCACTGTCAACTTTTGTTTGTTTTCTATGGGGAAATAACCCGCATACTAGAATGCCCCCATGCCGCATTATCGGTTATAACGATGAAGTCTGGCTACTGGGTGTCCGTGCCGAAAGGGAATGCAATGCGAACTCCTTGAAAAGAAAAAAGAAAAAAAAATTTGAGCACTTGCACGCCGCCGGGCGCTGTTTTCCACCCTTCTCCGCATCGCCAGCCTGGCGCGCCTCTGTCCCGTTTCCCTTCCACCCCTCCGAACACGAATGGTTTATCGCCGCGCATAGCACCGCTGGCACCGTGTTGGCCGCTTGCCTTCATGACTGCATAGTCACCGTCCATGATCGCGTCGATAGCGGCCACGATTTCGTTCGCAGCGGTTGTGATGAACAGTAGTTTTGTTTTGACTCGGTACGCGCGTCGGCTACGTGCCTTCATAACTGAATAGTCGCCATGATCTATGATCGCGTCGACAGCGACCGCAGTTTTGTCCACAGTTGCAGTAAACTGTAGTTTCCTTTTGACTCAGTGCGTGCGTTGGCCGTGCGCCTTCAGAACCGCAAGGTCACCGTCCATGATCGCGTCGACAGCGGCGCGGTTGCTGAAAACAGTTTCGTTTTTACTCAGTGCTTAGCTGTCGAGGATGAACAGCAACGTCTAAATTGTGATTGGCGGCGACCTGGCGACAGAGGCGAAAAAATAATCGGCATATGCGCACGGTAGTGAAAAGCATGTCTCAGATGAAGACGTGCGCTACGGCCGCGCTGTAACAGAAGTCGCGAAACCTTCGCCACTGCGAGTGCTAATCAGTCACGAGATGAAGAGAATTGCAGATTCCGCATTGCTTTTGTGCAAAATAGAAACAGGATTCTGATGATTTATGCAGTAAATAAAAGCGTGTTGGCGTAGAAAGCAATTGTTTATTATTTACTTGATACCCTCGATAGTTTGACATTCGGTTAATTCGAACATTTTTTCGGTTTCGTGAAATCTGAATTAACAAGGTTTTACTTTATCAAGTGCCATCCTTGAACGCCGACAGCTGCGACTTATTACACGTGACCAGAGCGTGCAGGAAGCAGAGTCACAGTTATACAAGTCAACACAATCAGCGGCCAGATGGAGGAAGGTGGTGGGGAGGGGCACTGGCCTCCTCGCCATTGTAGTTTTCTCACAACAGTTCTGCCATTTCCCTATTTTGGTTTTTTCATGCAACCCAGTTATAACAATTATCGGTTATAACAATGGAGTTTTCGTGGCACTCGAATATTGTTATAAGTGGGTTCGACTTTATATCTGCCTATCTATCTATGTCTCTAACCGTTTTCCCTCCAACCTGGGTCACTGGGTAGTCCATTGACAAATCGGTAGCACATCGTGCTGCTGTGTTGAGAGAACAGGGTTCAAAACCAACCATCGAACCAACTTGGGTTACCGGATATACAGCACTGTGGACCTATGTGCTGCTCTTCAAGTAGCCTCTGTGATGCCAACATGGGCCACAGGGGATGCAGCACTGGGCCATGTGGCATTGGGCATGTAGAGCTCTTCAATGAACCTCTTTGATGCCAAGGTGGGAGCGCTGAGTATGCGCCACTCAGTCTGTGCTGCTCTTCAAAGAGAGTAAAGTACGTAATGCTCCGCTAGATAGCGCAGAGTGTGCAGTAAGAAGCGAGAGAGAGAGAGGAGCCCGGACGCATACATGTTCCGCCGATGGCAATACAGTGTGTTGCTACATTGTTTCAATGCTAATGGCATTAACGTTGACATTCATTGCAATATGCATCCGCTGGATTTTTTTATAATGTTGAATTCAAAGGAGAGTTAAATTAAGCTCATGAGGAAATAATGGATTCAACTGTAGCAACAAAGCAATACAGCTTACATGACCAAGAACAGCCAGAGAAAGGAAAGTTGATCAAATACAACCTATTAAAATATGTCCCTCTAACAAAGAATGCTTTCAAATACATTTTGGAAAGCAGACAACTACGAACAATTATTATGCTGTTCTTCAGGGCCCAAAACGTGTTTAAAAGCTCGTCACTAGATTTAGGTGCACATATGTGATAATGTTGAGGTCTTGTAGAATGAAGCACAAGTAGACTTTGTACACCTGTTCACACAGTGAAGTATGGCTTCCTCTCACCATGATGTTACATTCTATAATGCAAACCAGCCGCTGTTCAAGCAGCAATCTAATCCTACAGAGTTCTAATTACTATGAATAGACAATACTGCATACGAATACTAGTAGGAAGTGTTCAATCTAATCCTACAGCGTTCTAATTACTATGAATAGACAATACTGCATACGAATACTAGTAGGAAGTGTTCAACTTACCAGTGTAGGTCTTGAGGTTGCGCATGGCAATGAGGAATCGCCGCTTCTCTTCTTCCCGAGCACTGACATCATTGAGGTAGCCTTTGATCTCTTGCTCAGGCTTCTCAAGCATGTCATCGAATGTTGTGAACTTGTTGGACAGCCCCTTCATAACACATAAAGAGAATGAAGCTTAAAACAAACACACACTTTCAAGTAGTCAAGTAAAACGCTAAATATGTCCCTGATCCCAAGCTGAGCATGCATAAGGTGCATGAGGTGGTCAGTCTCAGCAGCAGCAATGCTTCATGATAGAAAGATTTCACCATCTTTGGCACCATGATGACAGTAGTCGTGGGCACTTTTACACTATACTTGGGTTTCAGGCAACTTTGAAAGGAAGACTGAGGACCACAGCACTGTGAATTGCTCCAGTGAACTTTACGGGCAAGTTGGGGTGTGCAACTGCTAAACCTCACTCCGATTGTAAAATTTTTCTATTTTCACCTCTCTGCCTTTTGATCTTGAGAGGTAAGCAGGTTTATCATGGCATAAATAAAACACACTTCTTACTATAGTTTCACTTCAGCATGCTAAGGGGGATGCTATAACTACAGGTATACTTTGCGGCAGCAGCATTGTGGAACTAATAGTGAAATAAGTCTACTGTCGCATAAACTGCAACCCCTGCTTCTCACTGTGCATGGGTATGTGAATGTGAGGATGCACGCACAAAGGGGCACAATATGTGCAACTTGCTTGACAGACAACAATAATCCACTGTCAGAACAGAAGGCTATAATATCTACACTGCTCCAGTTTCCAAGCCTATATGATAGTCTCCGGGAATGTTGTATCCTACCCCTGGATATTGTGCATGCTGTACATTCTTTGTGCTTTTTTTTTCTTTCTGTTCCTCTCCTATTATTCGGCCACTAAATGGAATGTAGCCAACAAGAGTTAATTCTGGCTAAACTACCAGCTTTTCTAAACGTCCTTTTTCTCTCTCCTTGCATAAACTGAGATAATGGCCAGTTGAGAAAAGGCTATAAGGCATCTCTGCATTTCCACATTCATCAACGTGAGTAACACTACACACAGGCAGTAATTTTTTCCATACTAGGTAGTGCATCTCCATTGCACCTTACAGCCTAGGACTAAGTGCAAATCACAATGGAAGAATGAATCACAAGACAACCATGGGTCATGAATTTTTCTAGCAATATTGTTGCCCCACATGCAGTGGTATTCTCCCCCCCCCCCCCCCATCTACTTTTTTCCTTGAGTTTCTTTCAGCCGAGAGTATCTTGTGCAGTGAATAGGCAGCATCCAGACAGACAAGTGTATTGTGAAGCATTTTTTTTTCCACACATTGCCACTCTAAACATTCAGTTTGCATTGTAGGATGGTTTGCAGGTTCTTTGTTTCAAACGTTTCTTATTGATCCAGGAAGCGTAATGCATGCACGAATATTCATATATTCCTGGCAAAAAATTTAATATCGCATTATTTGTGTGAATGATTTTCAGTTTCAGTTTCTAGGCACCGTGTTGGACAGTGACGCCACTGTCTAGGAAGCTTGTTTACGTGGGCCCACAAAGCTGTGACGCATGCACTGCTACATCGTCTGCGCTCACACACACGTTCTGTACCAGCGCAGGCAAACAAAACCAGGCCGAAAGTTGTCACAGCTAGCTGCAGCAGCTCCCATTCCGGCAGTCTGCGTCTGATGCGGCTCACTGCACTCTAGAGTCGAGGCTCTCTAGGCTTGCCCGGTGCTGTGGGTCACTGCTCCTTGTACGTCACTCTGATGTGGTATGATGTCACTAAAACTTTCGTTACGCATCCAACAGAGTGACGTCGGTGTCAATCGTGCTAGCGATGGGTCTGGATCGCGAAAACGAGAATTTAGGCGCGCTCTAGAATCTAATTAAAATACATTTTAAACGTTTGCTGTGTCCAACACTTGATGTTGAGTGTCCTTGCATACGGAGGAAGCCTACAGCAGGCTTTATATAGCCTCAAAATTTGGTGTCTCAACCCCTTCAATGCAAGATGTCATAGAAACGCTTACACATTGATAGCTCAGAAACTTGTGGTCTAATCCCTTTCAGATGCCAATGAATTCAGTTGACTGAAAATTTACTTTGACCACATTTATTGCATATTAAGAATCAGAAAAAGCATACAGCTGCAGAATAGATCAAGAATTTTCAATTCTTTAGTGAGTTTTGTGAAGTTTACAGATCACGGACTCCAGGAAAACCTCACTACAGGAACATACATACGAGAACATCAACTATTTCATGTCTAGCAGGCTTGAAAAGCACCCATCCAGGCACTTGAAAATTATGCCTGATGCGACGCACTGTGAAAAACAATGAAAGGAGTACACCCACTACATACGACGACAAAAGTCCCACCGAGCAAGTACACACAACTGTCTACCTTCCCACTCGTTTTACTAAAACATTTTCAACCTGTTATTCAAACTTGCAACACGATTCCAATCAGAACAGGTTCAAGATGTATGCGACACATTTGAAGTATGATTATGAAAGTATCATTACTTTTATCAAAGCTATTGCTGTTGACGCACTTTTTTGGCGTACACAATTGTGTAAATAGCGTCTTAAAGGGTTAAGAGCAGCAGAAACCATGGCTAATGTTCAACAAGGCAAGCGTTATTAAAAAAAGAAAAAAAAAAGATCCAGCTCTTACAAGCTGTGTTTGTGTATAAGTGCCATAAAAAAGCTTGGTTGTCTATGAAATAAAGAAACGAATGCAAGTTCTTATTTTTGTTTTTTAAGGCATGAGAAGAAAACAACAGTGATCGTAGGGCCAGAAATTCTGATTCAGATGAAGTATTAAATATTGCTGCCCCTAAAATATAAGCAGGCTAAAAAACATGCAGAGAGTCGAGACAATAAATTGATGGTGACGACGCTGACAAGTAAACGACACAAGGTTTTAGGATACATTCATGACGACAATGCCGGGCAATACAAGAACACTGCATGATTCGATATGTTTTCCAAGCATTCGAAAAACACATACCTGAATAGAGTTGGGCGTAAGACCAACAACCTTGAGCCACAGAACCAGTTTCGGGTAGTTCTTGAGTTCCGAAGCATTTTCACATTCACTGCACTTCCGTTTTGCCAGTACTTGGCGGCTGAATAGCTTGATGAGTTTTGTCTGGAAAACAGAGATGACAGAAATCAGGAACTGTGTAAATAATGACTGCAAACACTGCCATCAAACATGTACTGACTTGATGTTTTTGATTAGTCATTAAGTTTAGACCTCTTAAAACAACATAAAAGATGCGAGAAGCATCAGAGGTGCCTGGGTAATTTACTGTTATGCTTGTTTCTACGAACTAGCTTCAGTTTTGGTAAACAAGCCCATTCATCATAATACACTGGCTCACTGCGTTCTTGCAAGTGCCACAAGTCAGAAGAAACACATGCAGCTCTCTTGTTTACTTTCTTTATGAGCAACAGCATCACAATTAGACATAGAGCTGCTCAAAGTCAGCAAATTTGGCTATGTGTCATGACATCCCAATAACATCAATGACAGCAGGTCTGGCATTTCTAGACTAACTTTAATATCAAATTAAAGTAACTTATAATTGTTTCAAAGAGTTCATACTTGCTCAGTTTCTACAACTTTGGATATGTGTGTCAGTACTCTTTTACAAAGATGCTGAAGCACGACTTTGGCCTCACGAATGATGCATCATATAGATATATTTTCCAAGCATAAACTGTGATATGCAGCAAGTGGATACTTTCCCTTCAGTGTGCAATGCATTGCTCACAACTTGGCATTCCAGCAGTCATGCCCCAGCGACAGGTGATGTAAATTATAGTGCTTTATTTCTTAACATGACGCACTTGTAACAAATCTGACGGGAAGGTTTCACAGTAGCCAAGATTTCAAGGCAGCCACTCAGCATTCAAGACAATACAACTGTTGTACTATTACTTTATTTTATAGGGAAGATGCTTTGATTTAATAAAAACTGTGAAACTGATGTGGTGGTTAACTAAATTACAATAAACTCGCGAAAGGCACTGTTGTTTAACTCGGGAAAGGCACTGTTGTTTAACATAATTGAAAAAGAGTTGCTAGCATTCTGCAGCAACATGAGTGACAGCACAATATGACTATACGCTTCGTGTAGCTTTATCAGAGTGCCCGCGGCACTCTGCCACTGCGATACACACACGCAACACCATCCACAATACCTACGTCGAGTTATCACCCGATAAATACGCTGTTCCCAAGTGCTTTCCAGGCGCTTGCAATGAGTTAGATTCTGCAGCGCATGTTCCGAAAGCCCGAGAGAATACCCAGTAACTTACGCACTTGAATCCCAGTACAGAAACAGTCAACTAACATGCTTAGAGTACAAAGCGCCAAGCTACAGGCCCTTCTCCCACACACCTTTGAAACTACTTGTGTTCGTGCCGAACATTATGTGTCTGTTTTATGAATAAGGCGTACATGGTTCAGAAATATCAGGCTGGATAGTTAACTATAGCATGTTAGCGTTGGCAGCGATGCACTTTTGGTGCACAAATGATCGTGCTGATTCTCCCGATGACGAATATTTGGAATGACAACGTCTCGTGATGGTATCGAAGGCTACGCCACGAACAGCACAGAGTGACGAAACGAACCCGAACATGACTAATCTTGAGCAGAGCCGGTAAAAACAGCACACACAGACAAGACGAGCGAAAACACGCCCGGCGTACTGCTTGCAACAAAAAAGAAACAAAACGGGTGACACACTTATCCCACAGCGAGAAAACAATGCGTCCCAGATTCTTCGGCGTTTAAAATAAAAAACAGATGTTGCCACTCTCAGTCGCAGATTAACTCGCATGAGAAAACTGCATCGAACTTCATTGCAGGGGTGTTCTGCGAGCGTGTTTTCCGGCTTTTTTTGCTGGCTGTCTCACAGTCAATGGAAACTTGGGTGTCCACAGAGCAGCCGGCTGATATCTTTCCGGCCGACGCCTGGGAATCCGGAAAGAGAAATAAAAAGAAAAGCACCACAGTTGTACTTACTTCGAGAGCTCGTATTTCATGTTGCGTTAATTCTGCGCTGGTCTCACACCGTGTTCGAAGACCTTCGAGATGCTCGGAATTAATATCAATCATCGCTTGTGCTGTGGCGCAGACTTCAATGGCACTTTTTACTTTGTTCTCTGCCTCGGCGTCGGCCATGGCGACTTGGCTGCTACTTGTAAGTGGTTTGCGCTACTGGACGACCACACATCATGACAGCATGTTGGGCCCGGTGGTAAGACAGCTTTGTAACCATCACTTAGTTCTCCCATCGTCACCCACTCCACTATACCATGCCCGCCATTACCAAAGCACTCTGGCTAGCGAGAATGCACGAGATGCGGCGTTGCTGAGGTTTGATTGGCGAATGACGTCATCGAAACCGAAACCAAATTGTCGACTTCGACAACAAACCCTGCAAGCGGCTTTTCGCAGAATCATTGCACATTCACTCTAGCGTATAAGCTCTAGCCCATAGAGTTTCATATTACTATATTTTTTATTTAGAAACTCTATGCTCTAGCCCTTCGGCGGAAGCGTTTTGCAGTGTATGTTACAATGGTATTTGTAACGCCGCGCTATAGAATCACGTCTGACCCCTTCGCTGCGAATAGTCATCCCTACGCTATATTTCAGTAACATTATGGGCGTGAGGGTTGTAAACAAACACCCCACTTGCGTTCTTTGCTTCTACTGAAGTTTTGTTTGTTATTCTTTTTTTTTCGGTCAGTTAATTATTGCTCAACAAGACTAATTTCTGTCAAATGTTTACTTTTTACGCTTTGACTTTGACGCAGAGACTGCACAGTTCGCGATGATCGAGCTACGTTGACGCCGTTCGCAAGCGTAGATGGCCCGGCTACAGTGTAGCCCACTGATCTCCACTATAATTTGCTGGATGCCGCATCATCGCCGCTCACCGCGGCGGGCGCAAGTGAAGTCACGGGAAGTTAGGAGACGCCCGGCGGCTTGTCCCGGAAGGAGGTGTCTGCTGCCTTTACCAGTGCGCGTTTTAAGGGGATCAAGCTGCGTTAGAATGTTTTTTTTTTTTTTCGTTCTTTTTTGCGCAATAACAGTTATTCTTTTTTTTTTCTGTCAGGAACATGCCTTTTTGCCAGTCTGAGCCTGTATTCTTGTAATTTTATTTACTTAAAACAATAATATTGATGACCAGCGTTCGAGTGTCCATCATTCACAATAGCGACGCGATCGGCGCGGGATTCCAGCTTTGGAAAGCAGCTGCATAGAATTACGTGAAACATGGCATCACATCAGGAACTTTCGATTGCAGTAGGGATGTCTCAGGATCGATCGCGATTGGGCTCGCGCAAAACGGCCAACCACATTCGAGAAATTCGTTCCCGATCACGCTTGAACGCGATCGAATATGCTCGGCTACTTATGCGCCAGCAAGGAAACATTTTTCATATTGGATATGTGCTCTAAATTCCGCTTTGCTGTTTTCAGACGGAGTTTATGTATGCTCGTGACTGATATAGCCAGTTTACAGTGCATGGTGTTATAACTCCTCACTGATGTCCTTCCTTTAACACATAGCAAACACGGAGTGGTGAATAACAAAAGGTTTGGTGAAGAAAACTCATGCGCATTTATTTCAAATCATATGTTAACTCTATTAACGGTGCAATGATATGGTACAAAGGATGCAGGCTAATGCACAAGACATCTTGTTTACTATTAAAAAAAAAAAAAAAAAGCCGGCAGATCCCACGCCATGTGGGAATCGATGTTATGCGAAGCAGTGTGCGGGGAGCCTACAACGTTAAACCATGAGAGCACCAAGACGTAGGCGGCTCTTTCATGACCTACATGACACGCATGTCATGAGTCCTCGGGAGTCCCTTTAGCTACACCTAAGAGACCTTAAGGCGAAAGCCATAGTCATGCTTATGACTATGACTTCGGCCATCAAGCTTTAGCCTTTTCCTTCACTTAGTACCACATCCGAACCCATTCCGTTGGTTTTTGAGTGTTGATTTTTTTTCGCTGAGTCATCGTCATTTTTGCTGAGCCATGCTCATGGCTGACTTCTACCAGCCCCCTTTAGTGTTTCCTTCACTTAGTACCCACGTCCGAACCCGTTTCAGTGGTTTTTGAGTGTTATTCTTTTCGCTGGGTCATTGTCATGACCTACATGACACGCATGTCATGACATTTGTGTCATGACCTATCACTTATGTTCGTCATACACTCCTGCGCTACTATACCGATTTCGGTACCGACCAAGTTAACGAAACGACCATGAGGGCACCAAGGCGTAGGCGGCTGTTTCATAACCTACATGACACGCATGCCATGACATATCATTTATGTTTGTCATATAATCTTGTCATAGTATGCAAACTTTGGTACATACCAAGTTAACGAAACGACCATGAGAGCACAAAGACGTCTGCAGCTAGATAGACAGATAGATACTGTCAAAGTAGCAAATGTTCACCAAGGAATGCTTCGCATTTTAAAAAAAATTCTGGAATCTTTCTTTGTGCACACACTTCAGCAATGCTGATGACTACTGGTTGTGAAAAAGAATGTTAAAATGAATTGAATATCGTAGGGACAGCATCAGGTCATAGCCGCGTTCGTGCTCGCGTGCGGTCGAAGCACGACTCCGCGAAGTGGTCGCTACAAAGGCTGCTTCCCGGTGATGGCCTCCACTTGTCTCGCCTTAAGTTTGCAACCCATCGACTGCAAAAATCTCTCCGAGACCACGGGAACCTCTGCATAAAATGAACCAACTTGTAGTGCCTGTGGTTTGCAGTGTTGGGATGCACGCCGAAATGCCAGCGGTACAGCCTTGGTTTTACGCAACGCACAATGCAAATTACACTGATTTGAAAAATGCTTACGCGTGAAACATTTTCCCAAAAGACTTCTCCGGCCTGCGTGTGCAATTCACGGCACAACAAGCAGGCATTTTTGGGCAGAAAAAGAAAACACGTCGAGCGCATGCGAGCTGCAGAGCAATGCGAAGCCGCAAACGGCCGACTTCCGGGACAAGGCCTATCACTTCCGGTAGCTTCAGTTGCGCGCGCTCGAAGCGCCATCCAGCCCCCTATAGTACAGATCAGTGGTGTAGCCCGCCGGTCAAATCGGTGAAATTATGTTTGACGCCGCGAGGGAAGCGAGCGCCGGAGGAGGAAGGCGCCTGGAGGTGGCGAAGAGAATCACCGCGTTCTCGCCCTCTCCGTTTGTGCTTCGACGCCGCCATAACGCCGCGGCGCTCGCTGTGCATGTTGGCGACGTCTCTTTTTGCATGTGTAGCAATATGCGTTTTCCCTGTGGCACACCTGGCGTCGCATCGTCGAGGTCAATGTAGCGTCCACGACCGCGTTCGCGCCCTTTCCGTTTGTGCTTCGACGCCACCGTGCTCGTTGTGCATGTTCGCGGCGTCCATACGCTTGCGCATTACCCGCGTTCACGAAGTGAAAAGGCATTGACTTTTTTTCAACGAAACGAAAACAAACGTCTTGTTCGTCTCGGGAGATATATGAGAGGTGTGGGAAGGGGGTACAAATGGTCACACTTGTTCAAACGTTCACGATGAGCACCATCACATCTTCATGAGAGTTCACGTGCGGTGGAGACCTTGACCAAAGGCTCCGTTCCACATGGCATCTTCACCTCTCTTTCAAGACTCACTGCGAAACACAAGCGCACCCGTCGCGGTGGCGTAGTGGCTTAGGCGTTACGCTGCTAAACCCGAGGGCGCGGGATCGAATGTCGGCCGCGGCGGGTGCACTTCAATGGGGGCGAAATTCAAGACGCTCGTGCGCCGTGCTTTGGGTGCACGTTAAAGAACTCCAGGTGGTTGAAATTAATCCGAAGTCCCCCGGTACGGCGTGCCTCATAATCATGTCGGGGTGTTGGTACGTAAAAACACAGAATTTAATTTTTAACACGAGCGTACGCGTAGTGTTGGCGAAAGATCACGCTTTCAGTGTAAACGCAAGAGGACCACCACTAATTAACAAATATATTATGGCTGCGGCTATGGAATATAGTATTCGACAATGTACAAGGCACTGTCTGACTGATCATGAATGCAACTGAGTGTATAGAACTAGCGCAGTGACGTTGGTGCAACGAACGTCCAGTGGATATTTTTGTCCCTTTGGGAATATGTTCCGACAGAGTTTCGCCCACGAGACTTACCGACGCCTAACAAGGGAAAATGAACACATAATTTCAGCGACACGAACATGACCCTGTTCACTAAGAAAATAAATAAATAAACAGAGAACACGATACTCCGCATGATTGAGCTAAGGTAACAATCAGTTGGCATACATTTGATTAGATGACTGCAACGTAGCGTGTCAGGTATCACAACTATAGGTTCAGGGCGAAAAGTAGACGTAGACAGAGACAAAAACACAACAGCGCTGACTCTCGACTCTCACTGCAATTTATTAGGTAACTTTAGCAACTCGCCCAGCTATCTATCCTGCTACATATTAAACAGATGTCTCCACGCTGCAGCAACGCCTCTTGAACCACAGAACATTGTAGTCTTTCTTAAAGAGACCTTACAGAGTTATTTCCCTCTGTAGAGTTCTAATTAGTAATCATATTCTTAATCCACATATATATTCGGGCAGAATCGACTGCCTGAAAATTTACATTTTCAGGCTGTCGATCGAAACCGTATAAATAAATAAAGGTTATTGAATTCGTACCCGAAATTGAAAAAAAAAAGCTCGCCCATCTCTTAGTTATGAAATAATATCGGCATAGAAGAGAAGCATGTTTTAGGCGGCGCTGGGTGAGGGATATTGCGATTGAATGATTAGGAGTGCGGCGAAAACCAATAATTCATTCATTCATTCCCAGTACCCATAAAGGCCCATCTATACACTGATCTACAGGAACTGTCTATAGATAGTCTGCAGACCACAATCTACAAAACGTCTAAGGCCATAAGTTCATAGACATACTACAGACTGGTCTATAGAAATAGTCTATAGATAGTCTATAGACATTTCATAGACTCATGTCTACAAAGTAGAACTTGATAAGCCTATAGACTTTCGTCTATAGACATTCTGCAGACATTTGTCTATAAAAGTGAATTTTCATTGATCTGTAGACCATCTATAGCAAGTCTATAGACTTAAAGTTTTTGCAGACTTGTCTACAAAAAGTGTGTGGCCATAAGTCCATAGACTGTCTATAGACTAGACTAAAGAAATGTCTACAGAAAGTCTGTTGACTTCACAGCTACAAATGTCTATAGACTTTATATAGACTTTCTACAAAAAATTTTGTAAGGGCACACTTGTGGGTATTACATAAAGGGAGGGGGGAGGGAGGGCGTGCAACAAACGTAGGCTAATAGAGTTCAGCTAGTGAAAAACACAAAGTGCAAAAACAAAACAAAGAAAACAAAATGATTATGCACAAGAACACAATCATATGACGGAAACACACACACACGCACAGACACACACACAAAATAAACGTGACTAATTAACAGTGCATAGCAACAATATTAGAAGGCAAGCTTTTACATTCATTGACGGTGCGGGAATTAAATAGCGTGCATATTGTCATGGGCGTCATGATGGCATGCGCTTGATTTTGAAACGGTGATTTCGGCGTGGGAAGACGGCAGAGGGGGTCTAAAAGTAATCGTCATGAAGAGAAGCATGGTGATAAAGGTTGTGAAACAAGCAAAGACACGCTGATTTGGTGGCGAAGGGATAGCTGTCCTAAATGGGCATCTGCTTTTAATGGTGAAACGATAGTGTAAAGAAGATGAAGAGAGCCGCCCGGTTTTGCACAGATTCATTGTTGTCGACGATATAAATGCCTAACCCGGATTCCATATTGCCGATGCGTACTCGAGTTTCTCGCGGATTAGTGTATTGCGTATAAGCAAGTTTCCGGATCTTAACAGGAGCGTGGGTGCGTTTTTTTATGCCAAGGTAGCGATTAGCATCTGCAAGAGTGGAGTTAAATGTGACGGTTCCACGTTAAATCGTAATTCAAATGAACGCCTAGAACGCCCTACTTCTACGTTCTAAATGACACGATTGTGGGATCTCATGTGGCTTGGTTAGTAAAAAACATAAATTAGGTTTATTCAGATTTAGGGACAATAACAAGATATACACCAGGTGGTAATTGCATCTAAATCATTTCGGAGAACTACATGATTGCTAGAGACTTTTATTATTGCGGAAAATGCTTGCGTTAGCGTTAGCGTGTTACGCACGCTAAATGTTTGCGGAACGCTGTTCGATAGAGCTTTAGTATAGCGTAAGACAACGATGCGCCGCTAAGCGCAAAACTTCGCCGCGTTGTCTAGCTACGAGCAGTCAAAGCAGCAAACTGAGCAGCTCGACCGAGCTCGACAACCAATAGCCGTGTGGATCCACGCCAAGCCTTGAAACGAGCCTGCATGTCAAGCGCTCGGGCAGGGTGCCGCTATGTTTGCAACGCTAAACACTTTGCGAGCGTTTAGCGTCTCCGCTATATTCGAAAAATAGCGGACGCACGCTACGCGCAATACTGAAATAGCGTTCTGAGCATGCGCAGTCTGACCGCTATTTTTTTTGCGTTTAGCGTGGTGCCATTTCCGCAATACTAAAACTGTCTGTTATCACAAGAAATGTCACGATAATGTGCACAATCATTGGCACAAAGTCTAATACGCCGGACTAAGCACAGGTAAGTCATTAATATACACAAGGAACAGCAACGTTCGGCCCAAGCACACTTCCCTGATGCGCTCCGGACATATATATAGGTATATAGCTTGAGTTGCTATAGCAGATATGTACTGTAGTCTAAAAGCTAGGAGATCAGTTATTCATCCTCAAGCACGGGGATGAAATTAGGTTCTGTAAGTTTAGCCAGGAGTCTATGATGAAGCATACGATCGAAAGCTTTGGAGAAGTCTAGCAATACGGCGTCCCTGGAATCCGGCGTCAACAGATGAATACAAGTCGCGAAGAAATCCAGCGCGCTGTGGGAAAAAAAAAAAAATCACAAACATAACACTGATAACATAGGACAATATAACATGTTCGTGTTTATTATACTGTTACGGAGTACCAACGAAATGACAACTTGGCACGACTTCACAACTACATCATTTTAAATCATCTTCACAATATAACTTGGTAATCTTTTCCAGTGTCGAGCAGTATTGGGAAAAAAAGAAAAGTACTTACTAAACAGGTCAGCTTTACCTAAATTTTCTTTCACTTTAAGGCCGTGGTCAACTCTCAAGGAGATAATCAGGTCGATGTATATATTTCGTACGATCAATACCTGTTTTTGAAGTTATGTGTAAAAATATTATGAATACCAGGCTGATCATAGTTGTTCATGCTTTGGAAAAGGCCATAACCGGCTAAATTTAGGCTTCATATTGAGGAAGATGATATTCCTTCATTGAACAAGGATTGAATTATCTATACTGCGTTTTTCTTTTCAATCTAAGTACTACATTTCGTTTCGCCAATGTGGTCAAGAATAAGAGAAAAAAAAAAAAGGGGGGGGGGGGGGCAGCGAGGCACTTTTCGCCATCATCATAATATTTGTCATATTTATTTATTTATTAAATAAATATGGGGTTTTATGTGCCAAAACCACTGATCTGATTATGAGGCACGCCGTAGTGGGGGACTCCGGAAATTTGGACCACCTGGGGTTCTTTAACGTGCACCTAAATCTAAGTACACAGGTGTTTTCGCATTTCGCCCCCATCGAAATGCGGCCGCCGTGGCCGGGATTCGATCCCGCGACCTCGTGCTCAGCAGCCCAACACCATATCCACTGAGCAACCACGGAGGGTATATTTATTTATTTATTCAATTTATTAATTAATTTATTTTCAATATTGCTGCTCTCACTTGAGAGCATGGCTGGTGGGCATACAACGATAGAAAAAGAAAAAAAAATAAGGGTCACAAATGGGTAAATTACAATCAAATTAAGTCCACTGAATGAAAAGGCAGAAAGTTTGTTAATGGACAAATCAATGTTTCAACTAACAAACATTGTTTACATAATTAAAGACAATACAATTTTACGCGAATGTACTTTGGCACTATATACACTTGCATTTACGGCAGTGCTCTCAGGTGGAAATGTATACACTCCGATTTCACATTGCCCAAATGAGCACAAGAAATACGTCAAAATATTTAAGTTGTAAGTATAAAAACAGCGCCATCAAACTGGACAAGAAAGTGAGACGCCCACAAACACACAGCGTTTGTTTGTCTCGCTTTCTTTTCTAGTTTGATGGCGCTGTTTTTAAATTTTGAAATTGTTACTAAGTAGCCTAACAGCAAGCTCGTGAACCTAATATTTAGGTTCCCGGCCAGAAGAAGACCTTTCTTATAGCTATCTCCAGTTACGCTTGTCAAATATAGCTGTATCCTATATGTCTGCGAATTGCTTAATATCACCGTTCCATCTAATTCTCTGCTGCCCCCGAGTGCGTTTCCCTTCCCTCGTTACCAGGTATGCAGTCGAAGCTGGATATAACGAACCCGGATAAAGCGAATCATTCTCTATATCAAACACGTGAACCTTGCTAGCCGATACTCAGGTAACGTAACCGCTGCATAACGAGCTGGACATCGGGTACGCCGAACTCGGTTCGTCCGGTGCCGCCGCTACAAAGCCACTTGCACGCTGCGAATGCAGCGTTCCCGGCAGTTATTAATGCGAAGCATTCTTGGCATCTAACTTCTCTCTAACTTTTCACCTATCTCATAAAAAATGTGAGCCAATCTCGAAGATAGCACAGTCTAAAACTGGCCGAACTGGCTATGCGCGGACTTCACGGCGGTGCCACCGGGAGGCGCAGCCTGTCCTGAGGGAAATGAGAGGGAGGAGCTCGGCTGCAAAACACACCTCATATACATGACGCGTTTCGGCTATTCGCACACTTGGATAGTCATTGTAGATGAGTTCTGCCAGATCTTTTATTGATTTTTTTTGCCATGCTATTTGCATGCGAGAATAAGACTCGGGAGGTCAACACAATGTCGCTCACTGACGACGCCAGTCTTAGTGATGCTGTGAAACGGTTCAGCTAGGCACAAGCAAAAATTACTGCCTAAGCGTAGTTTTTTTTTTTTCAATAAATATATTCCTTCCTGGCTTCTTTCATCCAATGGAGATAACAAAATCCGCATATAACGAAATATAACGAACGCGTTCGTTTAAATCTTTACAGGCGATGGTCGGGTATATGGAATTATACGTGATACGTCAAACCTATCTTTAGCGCATAAACCTGTTCGTTATATTATAGACTGTATAGTACACTTTACTTGCCACCAATTTTTTTTATGTGATAGAAAAATGGGTATCTGCTCTACGGATTGCGTGACCCGCCCAACTCAATTTCTTCGTTTCGATCTCGCAATTAACTGGAGTATATGGCAGGATGTATTGACTGTATACTTTGATTTTCACGGATATTGGCAGGCTAATGTTCATGGCTCTGGACTTCCTGTCAAATTGTCTCAAACTAATGTTATTTTGCTCAGTTTCACATTCTCTACTTGAGATCCGTTTGCCACATGAGCCTACTACTTTACTGCATCGAGAAACCGACCATAGCAATCACGAATTCTCGCTTCGTCATCAGGCTGTTAAACATTTTTTTAAAAGGGGACACAATGAGGTGAAATGCTAAGTAAAACTAAACGGATAAATTAGGCTCCTGCATTAACGAAGCGGCCAAACAATTACGGTATTTAATCTACCGGAACAACTACACAGGGTGGGCAAGGAGGGACGCCGTTGTGGAGCACCCCGGAATAATATTTGACCATCTGGGGTGCTTCAACGTGCATCCAAAGCATGGAGAGACAATCACTTTTACATTACGCCTCAATCGGGCTGCGGAAGCCGCGGCGAGGAATCGAACCCGCGACATCGTGCTCGGCAGCACAGCGTATACAGCCACTGAGTCATCGCGGCCATCTCGGAGAAGGCTTGGTAAGCCAGAAAGGACCACACGGCCACGCCGCTTTGCAGTTCCCGCGCAGGCTCGTTGTGATGTCATCGATATGGACAGTGTCTGCTCGTGTGTGTTTATATATATATATATATATATATATATATATATATATATATTCAGGATTTCAGGATATATTCAGGAATTCAGGATCGCCAGTCAGCCTCTAGAGTCTGTAAAGGAGTACGTTTATCTAGGTCAGTTACTCACAGGGGACCCTGATCATGAGAAATAAAGTTACAGAAGAATAAAATTGAGTTGGAGTGCATACGGCAGGTATTACCACATCCTGACTGGGAGCTTACCACTGTCGTTGAAAAGAAGTGTACAATCATTTCATTCTGCCGGTGCTAACATATGGGGCAGAAATTTGGAGGTTAACAAAGAAGCTCGAGAACAAGTTAAGGACCGCACAAAGAGCGATGGAACGAAAAATGTTAGGTCTAACGTTAAGAGACAGGAAGAGAGCGATGTGGATCAGAGAGCAAACAGGGATAGCCGATATTCTAGTTGACATCCAGACGAAAAAATTGAGCTGGGCAG
Source organism: Dermacentor silvarum (assembly GCF_013339745.2). Classification (NCBI taxonomy): domain Eukaryota; kingdom Metazoa; phylum Arthropoda; class Arachnida; order Ixodida; family Ixodidae; genus Dermacentor; species Dermacentor silvarum. Next base: position 211,118,341 of record NC_051156.1, on the reverse strand, counting down.
GCCATGTAATGCGTAACATGGACCGCCGGGGGACCATTAGAGTTACAGAATGGATACCAAGAGAAAGGAAGCGCAGATGAGGACGGCAGAAAACTAGGTGGGGTGATGAAGTTACGAAATTTGCAGGCGCAAGTTGGAACCAGCTAGCACAAGACAGGGGTAATTGGAGATCGCAGGGAGAGGCCTTCGTCCTGCAGTGGACATAAATATAGGCTGATGATATTGATATCGGCTAAGAAGATCTGCATTGCCATTCTAAGAGAACCACGGTATCAATCTAGCAAGTTTCGGTAACTTTGTCCCACATCACCCACCGCGATGGCTCCCGTGGTTATGAAGTTCTGCTGCATAATAGCACAAAGTCGCGGGTTCTATTACCTGCCGCGAAGACCGGATTCTGATCAAGGGTGGAGTGACAAAAAAAAAAAAAAAAAAAAAAACATACAATAATGCTCGTGACAGTTCTTTGCGTGCACGGTAAAGAACACCAGGTGGTAGAAATTAATCCCGAGCCCCTCACGGCGTCTCTGACAGCCCGTGACTTGCTTCGGGACGTTAAAAAAATATATTACTTCTTTCTCTCCACCAAAACAGCCCAAATACGAGAAATAAATAAAAAAAAGAAGAGAGAGAAAGATTTTTGGAAGCTGTGACGCCACACTGAGGTACTGGCGCTAGAGTTTTGGCGCAGAAATAAGAAAGCAATGTAAGTTTACATGGTCTTGATTTTCTCCTGTAATAATATACCCTTTTCTCATAATTAAACGAATTAAGATAACATTTCGACATAGTACTTTACCAGTCTGAACTGATTTAGTGTTGGTGCTTGCATGGAGGCTCCTTAGCTTTATATAGCATTCTGCATGTTAATATTTTAAATAACACCCACTGCCTGGGTTACGTAACTTTCAAAATCACACATACGCACACACATGCAATGCAAGTAAAAAGCTAGGAACAGGTTCTGGCACGATCACTTTAGGCGATACCATCACTTTCGCGTGACGTAGTATACACGGTGCGTTGTATGATTCGAGCGGTTTTGCCCAACCAGCCACTCAGCTCAACCGGTTTTCATATACCAACCAATCAGCACGCACTGAAAGCGATTATCTCCAAAAGTGACGGTTCGAGGTTAAGTCCGCTACTGTAGTGTTACTTCTATTTAGGCACCTTGCGCTGAAGCTACAAAATAACACCAACGCCTGAACACATGCACAGCCTCGCGAGCGGTGGAAGCAAAATGAGAGCGAGAGAGAAAGAGAATAATATAAAGGGAAAGACAGGGTGAGGAACCAGATCGCAATGTCCGGTTTGCTACCCTGCGCTGGGGTAGAGGAAAAGGAAGGATAAAAGATGAGAAAGAGGGCGTACAAGAACTTCAGAGAGATCGAAAATGAGATTGAAGGACGTACGCGATAAACATTGGCCGTAACGTATCAACTCGCTATCACGAAGTAAACGTGATTCGAAATGTGAAAAGGTCCAAACGCGCACGTTACGCATTACTCGCCATGCTTGCGATCATTCCCGAGCTTCAGCTCGGCAAAGCTGGGTGCGTAACATTCAGACCAATGATGAATCAAGAGTCCTTGTCGCTTTAAATGTCGTTTCACGGTTTCATTTCCTTCGTATCCTTAATGGCCAGCATCCGTCGCGGTGGCTATGTCGATCAGCTAAGGCGTTGCGTTGCTGAGCACGAGATCGCGGGATCGAATCCCGGCCGTGGCGGCCGCATTACGATGGAGGCGAAATGCAAAAACGCCCGTGTGCTTGCGTTGTAGCGCACGTTAAAGAACCCTACGCGGTCAAAATTGTTCCGGAGCCCTCCACTACGGCGTGCCTCATAATCAGAACTGGTTTTGGCACGTAAAACCCCAGAAAGTAGCCTTAGGGGCCAGTGTCGGCAACATTGGGTTGATAAATAAGATCGCCGTAAGTTCCCTCTGGCCGGTGCAAGGTGCTTATATTTAGAAGCCACGATGGGTAAATGTGTACGTTTATAATGGTTACCGTGATAAGACTGTGCGAGCACCTTGGTATGCCGAAGTAAACATGCGGCAACGCACACACTGACGCACGATCGCAAACACTCCGCTCTCGGGCGGTGCAATAGCGGCCGCGGCTCAGCTTACCAAACGGAAAATCAGAATGCTGCGCACGTCAGGCGTGCGCGAGCACGCGCAGCGCGGTCTGGCGTGGCTGCTTAGCGTGACCGTGACTTCCAGCGCGTGTTGCGGATATATCTATCAGAGAGAGTGGGTGAAAGAATGAAAAGGAAAAATAAACCACCGTGGTGGCCACTTTCGCTGTATACCGTTCTCGGCAATCCCCACACGCTGGCGGCCGGCACCCGTCGAAGCTATGTACTCCTTACCGCTGACTCCGCCACCACGCCGAAGCACCGTCACGTAAATAGACTGCGCGGTTGTGGACCCGCCTTTTGTTTGGAGACGTTCTTTACTGACCAAGCTCTTAATCCGACTCTTGCTGCTTGCACCAGTGCAGGTCTATGCGACCAATGCGCCTCGGATCCCCAATCTCCATATACGTATTGAGAGAAATAAGTGGCACGAGATGGGCGATAGAGAACAGTCTCACCTCACGGCCAATGGGCGCTAAGGAAAAGCCGAAAGATGTTTAAGGTATAGGCCATGGCCGAAGCCTGTAAGCCGTGATCGTGACTTCTGACCCACTACTTCCCTTACATTGGCGCACCCAACGTGAGGCTAACCCATGACCCTGAGATTAGGTGTCTCATGCTCTATCGATTGAGCTAGCCGGCACTTTCAAAATTGAGTGATAATAACACTAGGCTGATCTCAAAAGCAGCAATTGAAGTGGGAGGTAAGGCACCAAGGTCAACCAGTAGGTAAGCTCTCCCAAGTAACAAAGTACCTAATAAAGAAACGACAAAGCATGAAAGTGTCAAACTCAAGAGATCACATAGAATTCGCTGAAATGTAAAAACTGATCAACAAGAAGAAAGTAATGGATATATTCGAAATTATAACGTAGAAAACATTGAGGAAGCAGTAAACAAAAAAACAAAACAGAAAACTGTGGCTCCAATCCACGCTGTGAATGTGGTTGGACAGCGAAGGTGTAAATGACACACACAACGATTACCCATTGTGGCGTCACTTGAATTCACACACGTGGCTCTACAAAGAGATCTCTGGCGGCATATGCTGGGTCCTGCCTAGCCTGACGCATACACGCCGCTTCTCTGGTGGCATATGCTGGGTCCTGCCTAGCCTGTCGCTTGCGCATGGCGTCTTGTGCGAGAGATACTGGGTTTTGCCTACGACGCTGTTGAGCGAGACGGTTTTGTTCTTTTCGTCGAGCATGATATTCACGCTGTTCTTCTGGCGTTTTTACTCTCCGTGGCCTAGCCATGGTGGCCTGAAATGAATTGAATCAGTTGCTAGACCGTGGTGACGTCACTACGCGATTTATATGCTGTTGGGTACTTTTCCACTCGGAGTAGCTTACGCGCGCAACCGTAATTTTTACCGGGAAATACGTGCTGGAGAAGGAACGTGCTTCGCATTATTCGCAGACATCATTAGCATAATTATACGGTTTGCACTTCACACGACGGTTTTGAATGACGCCAGCCCCTTTCGAAGTAGCTGCAAACCTAATCTTTACTGGAACGTGTCGGAGGGTGTTACCATTGTTCACACACGCCTTATCATCCATCATGTGATTTTGATGCTTGTTTTGTGGTTTCTCTTTTGAAAACGAGTGCTGAGATGTATGCTGGATACCTGATTTCAAAGGAGATATGCTGTTTGTATTCAATTTCTAGCCTGACGTTTTTTGCTTAGGCAAACGACACGAAAACTCCCTTGGCTGTAGAGGTATACGGCTTCGCTGTAATATGGACGCAGCATGAAATTAGTGAGAAGAAAACTTGGCATAGGACAAGGAAACATGTATGCACTGAAGGATAAGCAGGGTAATATCACCCGCAATTTCGATGACATAGTAAAAGCAGCGGGAGAATTCTATACTGACTTGTACAGTGCCCATGCAGAGCAGCCAAGCTACTTTCATTCGTAGTGATGAACAGGATATACTAAGGCTCCTTCTATAACTAGCGATGAAGTTAAAAGGGCTTTGCAAGACATGACCAGGAGAAAAGCTACTGGAGAAGATGGAATAACAGTCAATTTATTCAAAGATGGAGGAGATATCATGCTTGAAAAGCTTGCGGCCCTTTATACGAAATGCCTCACGACTTCAAGTGTACCAGAAAGCTGGAAGAACGCTAACTTTATACTAATCCATAAGAAGGGAGACGTTAGAGAATTGAAGAATTATACAATCATTAGCTTGTTTTCAGAATTGTATAAAAATGTCGCAGTTTCGCCCCAAAGGCGAAGCATCAATTGCGATAGCAAATTAGTAGAGAGCTATTCGGAGTAGGGATAGTAGTTTGATCGGCTGAATAAACTTGAACACATTCGCTTACTAACTTATTTAACAAGCGTGGTGTCAGCGCGCACAAGCAAACATGAATAGATCATACTGAATGACCGCAGACGACTGTCAAAACGCTGGCAGCAAGCGCAGCCGCCGCAGCGGGCGAAGGTTCGTGCGGTCTATCGCTTCAACGGAAACTGAGCGGCGAAAGCACAGCGTATACAAAGGTCAGAGCCGTGTGGAGATAAGAGACGGTGCGGGCGACCGGCACAGCCGGGCAAAGTACAAACGCAGTTGTTGGCAGAGTAGAAGCAGGAAGCAGGAAGACAGGAAGAGAGCGGTGTGGATCAGAGAGCAAACGGGTATAGCCCCGTTTGCTCTCTTAGTTAAAGTTAAAAAGAAGGCCACTGATAGTCAACTGTCACTACATTGCATTGAATGCGGCTGCGAGCCGTTTTTCGGAGATCTGATTTTCTTATCGAAGTACTGGGATGAACGTACTCGTCTAGCGTCAGAGGCCTATCACATCCACAGTAGTGGAGAGGCATGTGTAAGCCTACCCTCCATTTCCCTTCTTTCGAAGGAGATATCATACCTGAGTTGCTAATTTGAAGTTAGATTCTGCACATGCTGATTTCGGTTTTTCTGTCATTTCCTTGTGATAGTGGCTGTCTACTTATGTACAACGACTGAAGCAATAAACACATATGGTTGTTAGTCAGCGCCCGTGTCTGTGCTCTCCCTTCGTCCTGTTGTTCAGCAATGTTTTGTCTTTTCGTAATATAAAGTAAGTCTGATAAACCCTACTTCTTAGTGGAGCTATCAGTGATTCTCATTTTATCGTATCTTACGATGAAAATTCCCGATGAAGTTATAGCTGATAACGAATGCAGCTGTAAGATCTGAGTTCAAATGAATTTTCTTCGGTTCTCTTGCGAACCGACCTGCACCCTTAAGGATACTGCCTGTATATACTTCACACTCTTACAGCCATAAGGGTATAACGGTACCCGCCGCGGTGGCTCAGTCAGCTAAGGCGTTGCGCTGCTGAGCACGAGATCGCGAGATCGAATTCCGGCCGCGGCGGTCGAATTTCGATGGAGGCGAAATGCAAAAACGCCTGTGTGCTTGCGTTGCAGTGCACGTTAAAGAACCCCAGGGGGTCGATCCGGAGCCCTCCCCTACGGCGTGCCTCATAATCAGAACTGGTTTTGGCACGTAAAACTCCAGAAAGAAAAAGGGGTATAACGGCGTGAGTTGTACATCAATTTGCACCCTTAAGGATCCTTGAGGGTGTAAGTCGGTTTATAGTGTACGGTGCAATGCTACCGCAGCAATGTTTCCGTACAATTACCCGTTATTTCTTTTCTTTCTTCCACTCTCTCTCACTCATTCACTGAGTGCAAAAGTGCTACAAGGGGCCGCCACAATTAATTCACCCTTCGTTCGTTCCCTCGATTATCCGCAGTCCTTTCATTTGGCATACGGCTCGTTTGTCGATCGCGACTAACACTGACAGTCAAACAACGAAGAAATTCGGAAGCGTCTACTCTTACATTTGTCCTCGGGCACCCCGCGGGCGCAGACGAGCCAAGAACAGGCAATGGGAACAATACGCCAGCGACGGTCGGCAGCCATGCGAGGAATGAGATTTCATTAAGAGTGGTGCGTGTCCCGCGACGGGCACGGAGCGCGCTTGTTAGTGATCCGAAGACAGAGAGAGAGAGAAAAGAACATCCATACGCAGTGCTGCTAACGCAATTCCGAGCAAGGGCGCAAACGTCAGTACTCGCTGGCCGTTCAAAGTCTTCAGTGCCGTTTACTTCGCATAGCTTGAGTTTGTAACAAAGCTATTCGGTGCGCAGCCTTTTCTTTGTCGTTTGAACGGCCGCTCGTTTTCCCGTCACTTTTCTCTCTTACCCTTCTGTCCGCGAATCGCAGCAATCTACGGCATTCACGGGTTTGAGACGAGGCTCTGTTCTTTTTTTTTTTCTTTTCTTACATTCGCTATGTCACACACAGTCCTCTTTTTCTTTTTTTTTCTTTCTTTTTGTGTCTTCCGTCTTCGCTTTATGTGGGCATGGCTGGAAATGAAACCTCGACCTGCGTTTGGTCTCAGCCTCAAGCTGGCTATCACGCGTACGTACGTACCCTCTGTACGGAACTGCCTTTCTCGTGTCTCGGGTAAATGAGTCTGCCTCCCCGTCTAACGGTCATCGTGTGCGTTTCCTTGTTATTATTATTCCCGAGTCTCGATCTCTGTAGAGCGGCACTCCCGGCGCCCTATCCAATTACGCAAGTCACGAGTCTGCACGGAAAACGAGCCTAATCCGTTCTCTTTTTCCTCGTTCCGGCCGTCATGTGAGAACGACTCGTGTCTCGAAAGTCGGTAAATAGCTTCCATTTTGCATGCCGGTGGTCTTTCACCCTGTATACGCATATACAGGGTGCTCAAAATTAGGCTTCACGGAATTCTAAAAAATCGCCTGTGGCAGGTTGCATAATTCTTATCGTTGAGCTGGCTTATTTGAAGAGGCAGACATTGGTAGCACGGGAAATCGAAACACATATTCAGCTAATTAACAAAAATTCACTAGTAAACGTAGTTAATTACATTACGACACATACTGCAATTTACGAATTGTAGCCGGTGAGTAATTTTGCAAGACGCAGCCACTTGAAATGAATTTCCAGGATGACACCAGTTTCGAGATATTATTTCCCAACGTTTAGGACGAAATACATGGGCGTTCCAGTTACTTTTGGGCTTCAATGTATAAAACAGCATTTTGGTTAAAAAGATAGTGGAAAGCAGTGCATTTTACGGCGAATTTGATGGCGCATATCTCCAAACTGCGTGGTGTCATTCTGGAAATTCATTCCAAGCAGATACGCCTGACAAGCTCACCGGCTACATTTTTTAAAAATTGCAACATGTGTCGTAAAGTAATTAACTAGGAAGTTAATTAGTAAAATTTTGTTAATTAGTTGAACATGTGTTCCGATTTCTCGTGCTACTAATGTGCGCCTCATCAAATAACCAAGCTCAACGATAAGAATTATGCTACCAGCCAAAGGCGATCTTTAAAAATTCCGTAAAGCTTAATTTCGAACCCCCGGTATAGCGGGATAAGTGCAACGTATAGATTGTACTGTGCTCACTATTATCCTTGTGCCCTTCATTACCTGATTACTTCTAAAATTATTTTACTGGTATTTCTGTGTATTCACTTCAATATAATTTTATTTTAAGTACGATGCTGTACTGTTGCACTATATCCAAAACTGTTTCTTTTCTTGTATTCTCTAAATAGAGGACCCCTTGCAGCCTTGTGCCATGGGACCTCCTTCTGTGTACTCACATATTCATGTTTTTGTACGCAACGTATGAATAAAAATTATTTTGATTGATTTATTTATTCATGACTTCTCGGTGTTCCTAACATCTAGAATACCTGCCGTGGTAGATCAGTGGCAATGGCGTTGCGCTGCTGCGCTCGAGGTCGCGGGTTCGAATCCGACTTCGCCGGCCGCATTCTGATGGGGGTGGAATGCAAAAAAAAAAAAAAAAAAAAAAAACCGCCTTCGTGTACCGCGCAGTGGGTGTGCGTTAAAGAAATCCGGGTGGTCAAAATTAATCCGGAGTTTCCGGATCGTGGTTTTGGCACGTAAAACCCCAGAATCTTATTAATTATTTTTCAGCATCTAGAATGGTTGTTTGTGGCACTGCGCAAGCTCCAAATGCGAATATATTTTTAATAAATTTATGAAACGGATATGAACGTGGAATTAATACGCGGGAACACGGTAGGAATCTAAGATGAAATTGCGAGTCTTAACCTGTTTGAATACGTATTTCAGAGTCGGTATATAACGCAGTGATTTCGCTCGCCCTTAGTAGTAGCAGTAAACACTTTATTTAGGTCCTGACAAGCTAGGCAGGGGGGCCTGCTAGCCGTTGGCTAGTCCCTTGTCGGAACAGAGAGGCCGTGCCTCTCCGCTCGTTCACGGGCCCTCTGGACAGTAGGAGTTGGACGTCTTGTCTGGGATCTGTGATGGCCTTAGTAATTATGTTCTTATCGTTCACTGCTCACGACCACACGACAGCAGTGACAACGTAGGTGGAGCGCAGCTTGGAGACGACTGACGAAACCGGAAAAGGAAACTAATTAGAATAGCATTGTTACATTACACCAGCCCAGTTTACGGGATGGCGGAACTCCGGAGATATGGACCTGATAACGTTGAGATGAATGGTAGACGATGATGATTATTATGTCTAATGGCTCTTTAAATCGGAATGGCGACAAATAGTCGCCTAGCCTGCGTGAGCTGCTTACGCATGTTACCATATCGTAATCTGACACTCTGCCCCTCTATGCTTACGCCTGTGGTGTTACCGTGACGAACTTATCTTCGCCACAGTAACGTCACCATGCCTGTGACGATCCCGCGTCAACTCCTCCATATCTAGCAGCAGAGATGTTAACGACATCTTGTGGTGGTTAGTTGAAGCACAAGTGACCAGAAATGTGTTTTCTGCTGTCCTAGTCGAAAGGGAAAAAAAGCATATGGCGGAACTCCATTATTGACCCTTTTCGCGGAGCAGTTTGTTTTAGAGAAACGAGATGGCGCTCACGGCGGCGCGCCATACCTCTCCTCAGCGACCGCGCACGAATACGAAACCATTACCGCTTCTACCTTGCTCCTGTGCGATCAGCTGTCGGAAATGCAACTGAGTTTTCGCTAACACACGGTGCTCCAATCATGCTAGATTTACTAATGTGGATTGAAGACGTGTGCAGTAGTTGGCTGCAAAAATAGTGACTGGCATGTTAAGGAATAGAATGAATCTGTGTGGCGAAGTTCGCGGACCACTGCTGCAACTGTCCGAACGTGCTACCGGCACTTCGTGATGTACGGCTTTCCTAGAGGATACAAAAATTTGCTCATCCGCCAGCCTTGTATCGCTAACCTTCAAAGAAGGAGCTTCATCCCCAGAACATCGGCAACAGTGAGTACCACTCGTTAAACAATGACAAAGGGAGTAGCGCCGCTTCCTGGGTCATAGTAAGTTTCGCGCACGTTATCTATACACATCTGTCCAAATGGCAGGAAAAATTACGCCCACTCTATCGCCGACGTATCAAGAATAAGTGAATGGACGCACACTTGAATATATGCGCACTGTATACACACAATAAATGACGGACTACACCTGTGGCGCACCAATGGTCGAAGCTGAATGTTTCGTGACGGTACACAAGAGTAAGCAAGTTACTAGCTGTAATATATATTTGCTACAAGGTATTACAATGTACAAAACAGCTACGTTTCAAGCCTTGTGCGCAGCAAGAACAAATCTATCGGATTCGGAACTGAGCACACCCGCCAGTGATTAGGCAGAAAATAATCAGATAGTCACCGAGGAACTTCACTGAGTCAGAAACTGACAAGCCACTGCTTCAAAATATTTGCCGAATAAAGAACAAAGAGCAAAACACACTAATCCTGACTGAATTCATAATCGCAAATCTTGGAATGCATATTTAGCCCCGCTTTTAAAAGAAGCACCATATAAACTGCCTGCGCCGTTTGGACATAGCTCAATCAGCTCCGAAAGCGCTTTCACATGTTCTCTGAAGCTGTGATCAAAGCTTCGTGTCATCCACCTAGTCACCGTCTACGATATCTCCGAAAACAGAGGTTTTCTAAGCCGCGGCGGCGTCATACACTTCCATTGTAAAAAAGGAGGCAACGGAGGCAGTTGAGGCAAGCAATGGACGCGTCACCACGTGATCAAATATGGCAGCGCCCACGGGATCGCCGCGAAAAGGGTCAATACATTCGTGATACATGTTGCTGCCTACTTCTTTACGGCACCTGCGGATGACTTACACGTTCTGGTCCAACTCAACATCGTAAGACGGCGCCACTATCGCTGCTGCCGACGTCTCCGGCATTCCGATATTTTTAAATGACAATATGAACACGAGCAAGCTGGAACTCTATAGTATCCTATTATAGAGCAGTCAGGATATAGGCTAAGAAGGGCATGCGCGCAAAGTTTTCGTGCTTGCAGCCTCCAAGGCTGTAGCACTGTTGTAAACATAAACAACGAAAATAAATATTCCTACACTGACACAATTAGTGTGTCAAACTGGGCTGCTTGGCACATCTCTAGAATCTAATGGAACAGCGCAAAAGACGCGTCAGAGGGAAGGCGATAGGCACAATGAAAGCTGACTAACGACCGGTGTTTATTGACCGACAACCGGTGCCGACAACAGTGGCCGCTGATGAGTCGCTGTTTTTTTTATGACCTCTGCGCAGATTCTCTTTCGTATATATTGCATTTGAAATTCAATAAACACTATTTGTTTGCGCTGTGTCTGTCGTCTTCACAGCATCCCGTCTTTCGTCCCCTGGTCGATTTCCTTCTCTAACCGAGAGTACAGTTTCATTCGCGGGAAATTCTGAACAATAAATGTGCGCAGTATATGTTCGTTCCTATATGGCCCCTGCGTAAGCCGGATGAGTCAGAGGCAGGGCTTACTTTCACAGAAATCTATTTGGACAGCACGACTGCATGGAGGACATTCACGATGACATCCTCCGAATGAGTGCGCGGCGTTCGCACCCGCCTCCGCATAGTTGGTACATCTTCAAAAATATTTAACGCGCGTCTGTTAAAATAAGATTAACGCTGGCAAACTTCGCATCATATATAGGAAGGTGTGTGTGTGCAAGGTCCGCTGAGCAAAGTTACGGTTATCGAAGTTTGTTTTTTTTCTTTTTCCATAGAAGAATAAAAGGGGGTGGGAGAAGGGGAGTAGGCTTTATGGCACGTAGGAAACGTTTTTCTTTCTTTTTTTTCCCCCCGCTTTAGGTGTTCCGATATAGTCGTCTTTTACAGATCTCGAACTGAACGCGCCGACAAAACGCGACACAAAGCCAAATAAATGCCGCGAAAGTGAGAAACCACATGGCTTGAAGCACAGATTTGGCCTTCAAGAATGAACTTTAATTTCGTTCCTTTTTTTGTTCATGTTATGTGGACGGATAAGGAGCCAACACATGCGCCACCAGCTTTTGCAATGAGGGCAGGCTCGTTCATTTCTCCTTCCCCGTTTCTCGTTTTTATTTTTATTTTAGCAGCGAAGCTGTTTAACCTGAGCATTTGCCGTCAGGTGTAACGCCAAAATGTGGACCGATCCTGGTGTTAGTGCAGAAAGGGTCCAAGCGCAATGGCACATACCCCTGTGAACTAGCGAAGCTGTTCAAGCTGGTTTAAGCTCGAAGATGGTTCGTCGAGTGCACGCCGCAAAACCTCCGCCTGGCGATAACGTCCCCATGCGTCGCCTAGCAACGATTCGCCCCAGCTGCGCCGACCGTGCCGAGCCTCACCACAGCTGCGTGAGCCGTGACGTCATCGCGCGCGCCGCATCGCTTCGCCTTAGCTTTGCCGAGCCATGGCGTCACCGCGCCGTGCAGAGTGGTTACCGCGGCTACGCAGAGGTGGAGCTAAGCCGCGACATCACTGCGCCGACCCAAGGGATATATACCTAGCTCCGCGTCGTCGCCGCGGTGACACAAAAGCCGCGCCGTCTCCGCGCCGAGCACTCCGGGGCGCGGTACCTACGGGTGCCAAGTCCTCTTCCCATCTGACAACGGCACGAAGATGGGGTGGCCGAAGAAGAGCATCACTCCCGAAGAAGAGCGTCACTCCCGAAGAGTGATGCTCTTCTTCGGTTCCACAGCATGTTCATCTTTACTTCCGCCAGCTCCAGATCAATCACAACACATCGCTTAAACTTAACCATAAATTCACCGCAGGCATCTAATCTGGCCTTCGCAGGCGGTGATTTGCATGTCACCATCCAGACACGTCAAGTCGCGTCTGGCTGCGATGTTTGAGCAAGGTGACTTAAGTTGGAGTAAAGTGAATTAAGGTCAAGTAAAGTGAATGAAGGCTGAATTAAACTGGATCAAGGCTGATGAAATTGGATTTAAGGGCATTAAGGCTGATTATGGTAGAGTTGTTATGGACACGTGACAATGTATGACGTCACGTATCATGGTCACGCGATAATTGGAAGTGAAATTGGTTCTGAGATGCTCATGTATGACGTCCCGTCAGGTGTCAGGTCATGAAGCATGCAATGAAGCAATCACAATACGAACTTGTAGCTACTTGGCAATGAATTCTGAATGGTTGCAGTCTGGTGATTAATGAACGCAGAGAAATGAAAGCGAAGACGGAACGCAACCACGTTGTAGTACTTAAGGAGTCTTTCATGGTGACAACTTAGAGAAGTCACAATTGTTTCGCATTCAAATCACATAAGGATACTTAAGTGACTTTCAATTTTTTTTCCAGCTCATGCGCGCGTGCTTTCTCATCGAAGGAGCGCCACGTTATTCTAGCTTCTTAGGTTGTAACTTACCAACATTCGGGTTACTTACTAAACCTCTCTATCTGCGGTTTCCTAAGGTGGCATCCGTTACTGGCACTGCAGTGTGCTACTAACTGCAGTTGATAAGAGTAGTAAATGTTACTGAAGTTGCTGAGCAGGTAGTGTCATTACCAACTGCATTTACTAAAATGATGATATCTGTTACTAACTGCAGTTACTAAAACGATGGTATCTGTTACTAACTGCAGTTACAAAGAGGGTATTATCTTTTACTAACAATGTCGCGTAGTAGCGGTTACTAAACCTCTTGTTACGAACTCCAGTTACTAAGAGGGTTGTAACATATGTGACAAGCAGTTAGTAACTGAAAGTTATTAAGTACTACAACCTTTTTTTAAGAGTGCTATAGACGCTAATTAACTTTCTTATTATCAACAATAGGTGACTACAGCAAATGAGTACTTTGGGGCCCGTCCTCGACACTACCTATCCCAACGATCAAATTTTCAATAGCGGAGTTCATGTGAGAGCTAAGAGACCAATTAATTCCCCCTGGCAGGCTCCTTGAAACCGAAACTGGCCGCAAAAAGAGCGTCGTTGTCGTCGATGTCGCCGCCCCCCTGCCTTTCGTCACGTCTCCGAGGTAGGCGCCGGTCCGGCCGCGTATTTCTATTTCAGCCCCCGTACAGCGTTCGACCACTGGCGCCGCGCTGCGCCGCTCGCGCGTACCATGTTTCTAGCCGCCGCCGTTGGAACGGAGGAGGCGTTGACGGAGAACACGCTGGGTTGGGGGTGACTAGCCTGCTGTTAGGAGATCGATGGTATTCATAAACGCATCACTGTTTTGATGATCCAAATATAATCTCACTATCAGGGAGGGAGCAGTCTACCTGACTGGAGCAGTATTTTTTTTATTTGGGGTGTTGCTACGCTGCGCTCCGCAAACCCCAACGACCGCCGCTTCGCGTCGGCGCCCGGCACCACGGCTTCCGCCGTGGCGCCGGGGTTCAAACTACCGCGCTGGCAAACAGACAGGAAAACAAAAGGAAAAAAAAGCGTGATATGAAAAAAAAGTCGAACAAGGGCACGCGGGAATCGAACCCGCGTACGCATAATCGCGAAGCGAGCGCCGTAACCACTCAGCCACACAGCCATACTTGCTAGGCTTGCAAGCATGCGAACCATATGAATGCGTTCGAGCGCCCTCGGCGAAGCAACCACCTAGAAACGCGGTACGCGCGAGCGGCGCAGCGTGGCGCCAGCGGTCGAGCGCTGTACGGGGGCGCAAATAGAAATACGCGGTCCGGCCCGCGAGCAGCTTGCGTTATCGCCTTGCTATCTGCGGCGTTCGCCGTCGACGCTACAGACTGATATGACGTAATATGACGCCGTGACTGTAATATCTAAAAGCCTAAGGAGCGGGGTTCGCTACAGCGCAACGTGGCGCCCGATGGAATGACGAAGTAAATTTGGCGGCCCGCGGGCATTGAAACGCCGCAAACAGCAAGGAGATAACGCAAGCTACTCGTTGGGCCGGACCAGCGGTGACGTCGAAGACGTGACGAAAGGCTGAGGGGCGGCGACATCGACGACACAGACGCTCTTCTTGCGGCCAGTTTCAGTTTCAAGCTGCCTGCCAAGGGGAACTAATTGTTTGCGTAGCTCCCACGTGAAATCCGCTATTCAAAATTTGATCGTTGGGCTAGGTAGTGTCGAGGACGGGCACCAAAGTACTCATTTGCTATAGCCACCTATTGTTGATAATTAGAAAGTTAATTAGCGTAACTTTGCTAATTACGCACGTATGTGCGGAAATTGCTCTGTATCTAGAGGCCGCCCATACGTACACTCGAATGGTAAACATAACGTGACCAAAATTGACATTTTTCTAATTTTAAAAATTTGGTGCAGCTAAAAAAAAAAAACACCCTGTATAGCACTGCGCACCTCCTTCCCCGCACGGAGCGGTGGACGTGTAGGACATTGAGGCACCTTATCAGGACACTTACACCGCGCCTTCAAGACACTTGTCCGCGACTAAAGATGTCCCTCCCCTTTTGCTCCCCCAACATTAGCCAGCCCCCTCCTCTTGCGACGAAGCTGTTTTAGCAGCGGCGTTTACACGAATGCGACAAGTGACGCGTCGCATCCCATTTCTAGCTCATCGCATTCATGTACACGGCGGTAATGCGCTAGGAAGGCGAATGCCATTGATGCAACAGGAAAGGGACAGTTCGAAGCGGGGGTCACGCGCGGTGCATGTAAATGCTGGCGCGTCGCATTGAGGGAGAGAGACTGCTATCACCGCGTGCTCTCCTGCACTCAACGGCGGAATGCAAATCACCGGAAACAGGTTCCAACTTGTTTCAGACGAAAGGGAATGCGCCACTTGTAAGCACTGTCGCGTAGTAATTACCGTGATGTGCTAGAAAAGAAAAAAAAAAAAAAGAAGAGGAGGGAGAAGTGCGACATGCTACTGTTGCATTCATGTAAAGCGCTCGTAAGCATCATATGCGCATATTTCGCGTTGTCCTGCGAGAACTAAATGCTGCACTCCGAGTTTGTATTTGGAACGAATTGAGAACATGTTAACAGGGAATGCCGGGCAAACTGAAATAGTTGGCTTAGTTACCGGCTTTGTAGTAGATTACTAATACAAGTGATCCGAAGCGTGTACGTACGTGTTTTGCCGGCGTCCTGGGAGGGATAAATGTTGCACAGTGTGTGCAATAACAGCTTCGCTATAGAAATTAGGTTGTGATTCTGCACAGGTCGCGTAAATCTGCCATGCTATTTTTTTTTTCAAGTGAGATCAAACAGCCTCAAGATGATAGAGTGAAAGAAAGGGAAAGAAAGAAAAGGAGGTTAGCCAGTGTAAATACCGGCTGGCTACCCTGTGCTGGGGAAAGGGGTAAAGGGAATAAAAGCCTCAAGAAAATGTGGCTTCGACTAAAGGAGATCAAGGAAGTGATGACTTCATTTAAATAGAACTTGTAATCAACGAAGGAACTAAAGGTGAGTCAAAATTGACAGATTTTTTTTTTTTTTTGCGGCTTATCGTTACTAATTCAAACACGTAACGTCTTGTTTATGAAACGTGTAATTACCGGGAGTTTACGAATGCTACGAACACACTCCGTTTAAGCCACTGCTTTCTTCTTTTGTTCGTGCATACTTCCATCCATACACTTTCTTTATAAAAATTAAAAGAAAAAGCTGTGGCGCTAGTATCTATATGAAAGCTGCCACTAGTCGTTGAGGCAGCATGAGCAACTAGCACACCAATTTGAAAAAGCTTTGCCCTTACACACCGTTTTATGACTTCGCAATTAAATCAATCATCTTGAGTTATAATACGGAATGATCATGCATGTGCACAGAAACTACTATTGCCCACAAAAATATTACGATTGAGTGGAAAGTAGAGTAATATAGCGTAATGAATAACGGCAACAAGAAAACTGCCACCGTGGCTTTGTGGCTATGATGTTGCACTGCTAAGCACGAGGTCGTGGGATCAAATCCCAACCGCGACGGCCGCATTTCGATGAGGACGAAATGAAAAAAAAAAAAAAAAATAAACGCCTGTGTCCCGTGCATTGCATGGGGACACGTTAAAGATCAAAACGTGTTAAAACGTTAAAGATCAAAACGTTGGTCCAAATTATTCCGGAGTCCCCCACTACGGCACGCCTCATAATGAAATCGTGGTTTTGGTACGTAAAACCCCACAATCCATCCAACGCAACGAGAACGTCTGAAGCGACATGCAGAAGGATTGGACAAATCCATGTATCAACCATCGTCCCCATGGTAGCTGAACGCAGCGTCAGAATTATCTTTAGTAAAAGAGAAATAGAGAGAGAGAGAGAGAGAGAGGAAATGAGAGTTGACAGGCAGAGAGGTTAACCACGCGGAGTAACCGTCCGGTTGGCTACCCTGAACTGGGCTGGGAGAAGGGGAAAAAGCAGAAAAGATGAGTGCAATTTTTGCTGGAAACTCTATGCTTTTATCGATCAGGGATATCGAAGATTGAAATACAGTCCGCGCAATCGTTAATGCACGGCCTTTCGGCGAATCCCATGCATTTGTATAGCAGGCGCGAAGTGCGCCTCTAAAACGTTGCGTCCAGCAGGCTTGGAAACTCTGTCGAATCAATATAAACGGCGCGCGCCCGCGGTGCCCCCTCCTCCCCCTCCTCTTTCCCCCCTTGGTTTTATGTGGCGTGTGCGAGTGCCTCAGGCTTGGCGTTCCGCGAGTCGATAACAATCAAGCGTGCGCCGCATTCTGCGCTCCAAACGGTGCCGGGTCACGTGGCGATCAATGGAGGTAAAAAGCCACGCGTCGTGTATACGTCGGCTCCCAACCGATCGCCGGGGGCGCCCGAACACGACGTTTAATAAACGAACCGGTTTCGGCAAGCGATCGAGTCTCGTTGACCACCAACAATGCTTATACAAAAGTAGGCGCCGGTTGGCGAACGAAGTGTGCTGCCGCATCGCGTCTCGTAGCAACCGCTGCGAATGCGTGTGTATACTGACGTGCTGTCAGTTAGCGAAAGCGGTGCAGGCTTAAAGTAGGAGTACGAGGAAGAACTTTAAGAGAGTCCTTCTGCGTTAAATCCAATTTTATTTATTCGTTAAAATCGAGGTACGAGATATTAGGAAGTTCATCGTTAGGTTCGTTAGTAAGAACTTAGAAAAATACAGAGTTCAAGACAACTGAAATATCGCAATCAGCAATTGGTGATACGGAATTATTACAAAGGGACAGCGTGTTTTTATCGTTGGGTTTCATAATTTTCCAAAAGCGGCTTCCTAACGTTATCTCGCAGCATGTTAGGGAGGGTATTGGAAATTATGGACGCCTTTCTTACTGTCTAGTTTTATTAGTTATTACAGTTAGCACGAGTTAAGTCGTAATCTAGGTTTGAGCGGTGAATTAAATGTTATGCGTAAGTGTCAAATGACCCATTAAACGAAATGCAGCTCCACTAACGCGAAACCTGGGGAGCTGCGAAGCATGCAGTGATGCACCGCTAATGGGCTCACACTGCCTTAAGCAATGGCTCATGACCCCGTAAACACGGCATCGCCATTACGACGACAGAAGAGAAGTGAAATTCCACGCTGGAATGATGAGCGGCAACGCAGCCAGCTGTGGAAGACGACGACGAACGCGGGAGCGCTCGTCACGCGTGCCGCATGTCATATAGCGCATGTCGTAGCGCGTGCTGCATGTCATATACCGCATGTCATATAGCATCGCATGGCATATAGCATACTTATATCTAAATATATAAGGAATTCTCTAAGTTATCAGTTATCACCATGAAAGAGTTCTTAAGTACTATACAACGTGTTTGCGTTCCGTTCTTCGCTTTCCTTACTCTGCGTTCATTAATCACCAAACCGCAACCATTCAGAACTCATCGCCAAGTAGCTACGAGTTCGTATTGTGACTGCTTCATTACATGCTTCATGACCAGACACCTGACGGGACGTCATACATGAGCATCTCAGAACCAATTTCACTTCTAATTATCACGTGACCATTATACGTGACGTCATAGATCGTCACGTGCCCTTAACAACTCTACCATAATCAGCCTTAATGCGCTTCAATCAATTGATCCACTTTAATTCACCTTCATTCACTTTACTTCATCTTCATGCACTTTTCTTCACCTTAATTCAGTTTACTTCAACTTAAGTCACCTTGCTCTAACTTAAGTCACATTACACTAACGTCGCAGCCAGATGCAACGTGACGCGTGCAATACGGGCGCACTAGGCACACCTTTAGTCAGGCAGAACCGGGGAAGCGTGCTTGTCTCGCATCTCGGAGGCCCCGGCTCAATTCCCACCGAGAACCACCGCACCGAATTTTCTTTTCAAAACCATTCATTTACTTCGTTTACAGGAACCTCCCTGAGAAATGTGACGTCAATCTGAGCATTCCTTCACTTGTTTTTACCCTTGCTGCCGTCGGCCATTTTTACGCGCAAGCGTATACTACATACGAGATTATGTGCGTCGCCTCGAAGCACGGTGCCTCGAAGTAAGCGAGCGCCGGAGGAGGAAGGCACCTCGAGGTGGAGAAGAGAAAGTACGGAGCATAGCCTCCTATATATAGGAGGCTATGTACGGAGCAGCGCGCGGCAAAGGAACGCCACCTATAATTTATAAGAAAGTCTAGGTGGCGTTGAGCGAAGCCGAGAACGAGAAAGGAGGCGAAGCGTCGCGGAGAGGAAGGTTAGGCGGAGGCACGCTAGACTGACCTAAAGAGTGACCTCCTCTGGCGTTCTGTGTGCGCTATGGACGTACCGAGGTTCGTCTCGTGATAGAGAGGCCGAGCGAGAAGGACGGAGCAGCAACGCAAGCGGCGGCAGGGCGAGCGCGAGTCGACCGACCCTGAAGTCATCGCCAAGCGCCGGGCACGAGCTGAACAAGTCTGGCAAAAGGCGCGGGCTTGGCGTGCCCAGGAGACTCCCCAAAAGGAAGAAGTGTAAAATGAATAGTACATTACCAAATTGCTTGAAATAATAAAGACTGTGCATTTCCTTACCATATTTCCTAATGGCACTTTACACTTTATAAAAGTTGAACAACAAACATGAAAAAAAAATTGTCGCAGTTTCACCCGAAAGGCGAAGCATCAATTGCGATAGCAAATTAGTAGAGAGCTATACGGAGTAAGGATAGTAGTTTTATCAGGTGTATAAACTTGGACATGCAGCAGCACCAGCAACGCGCAGAACTGTTGTCGACGCCGTCGGCGTTTTATCCGCGTTCGCACCGAACGCGCGTGGCGTTGGTGACTGTTGCCGGTGCCTATGGGGGCGGCTCGGAGGTTTTCGACTTGATCAGAATGGGGCACTCGTCAAGCAGCGTCGGAAATCTTACCTTTTATATAAATACGCATTTGGTGCCACAGCTAAACGTCGCCTCCCCTCCCTCCCTCTCGTCCCCCCACGGCATTTCGCGGCACGGAAGAAGTCGCGTTTGCTCTCTGTATATGGTGATTGTAACGGAGGAAAGAGACGCAGCCCTTCAGGGAGCACGGCGCAGAACGCGCGTTTGCTCTCCGACGTGCGTTCGCTCCCCGTGAAAGCGCGCGTCCCTCGCGCCCTTTCACTCGCACATACAGCGTCCGGAGCGCGGCGACGATTTCATCGCCGTTGACGTCATACGGAACCTCACGGCAACGGCGACGGCGACCGCAGAAATCCGCTTTGGAGTGTGCATATAATTGCTATCGCTGACGGCAGAAAGCCGCTTTGGAGTGTGCATATAATTGCTATCGCTGACGGCAGAAATTCGCTTTGGAGTGTCCATATAATTGCTATCGCAATAAAAAGAAAAATAAAGTAAGCAGCCATGGTGGGATACTTTCGCATCCCACCATGGTTGCCCGTATGGTGAGATGATGAGATTTTTTTGTTTGTTGCTTGTTGATTTAGTTAGTGTGCCTATGCTTACAAGTTTATACGGCCGATAAACCTACTATCCTTACTTTGTATAGCTATCGACTAATTTGCTATCGAAACAGATGCTTTGCCTTTCGGGTGAAACGGCGACTTTTTTAGTTAGTAAGCGAATGTTTACAACTTTATACGGCCCATTGAACTTCTATCCTTGCTCCGTATAGCTCTCTACTAATTTGCTATCGCAATCGATGCTTCGCCTTTCGGACGAAACTGCGAGTTTCTTTTAATGCGTAAGCATGCTCTGGAGAGTACCCTAGCAAAATCTGCCCATCACGCGAAAAATGTAATACCTCGTATCTGCCCCAAAACGCGTAATTTGCGAAGACATTTAATCGTTATAGTAGTGTAAATGTAGATGAAGGAACTGAAACAAAAGAAAAATGAAATTGATGATGGAGAATACCTATAATCACATTTATGCATGTGAAATTGCATTATGCATGTCAGCTTAAAATTTGGGGTTAGGCCAACTTGAAATTTATGGGTGTGCCAACTTAGTTTTGAGTTGGGTCAACTTGAAGTTTGGGCGGGCCAACTGAAATGCATAAATTCCATAGATTTTGCTAATGAGAGACTTTTTCAGTCTTTGGTCAAGGAAGATAGGCAGTGATACTGAATCAGTGATATGGGCAGTTGCCGTTACGTCCGATTAGAGAGAGAGAAAAGGTAAAGGAAAGACGTCCGATGAAATCTAACAAGGATCTATGGTTCAAACCATAGATTCGCAGATGGCAGACAGGTGGGCTGCTTGGGTATGTGTAGCCCCAGTTATGACAGGTAGTGGCGCCATGATGAGTGCAGTGATGGGGACAATTGCGCAAGACGCGCTGTAGATCCTTAAGGGCATCTGGGCGAGGTTTCATCAAGATGAATGTCTCGGTGGTCTGGTACCAATACTAGATGAACTAAACTTAAGTGAGGCGGAGCTGATGCAGAAAATGCATTCAAAGCTGCCGAATTTGTAGGCGCGTTAAAAGTGCTATATAGATACAAAAAAAAAAAAATAGGGAGAGAGGGCGAGAAAGAAAGACAAGAATCTGTGACAATAACTACTCTTGTAGTATAACGGGGTAACTTTCGCAAAGCTATTGCAAGAGGTTGGCCTGAAAAATTTGTGTATAATTTTGAAGGCGAAGTGAAAAAAAGGCGAAAGCTTGCACTAGGCCGCGCAAAGCTCAAGACAAAACGAAGCTGGCCGAAATGCCGACACCGCGTTCCGCCGCGTTGCAATGCCGACAACGCGTTCCAGCAGACCCGCTTAAAAAAAAAAAAGATGTTTCGGGTTCTCTTTTTCAAGCAGCTTGTTGTATTCGTCATTTTCGACAGTTCAACTTTTGTTCCGACGCAAAAAACCACCCGCCAACTTTTGTGTCCGTATCCCTTTAACGCTTGGCGTTCGGCGAAAAACGTGCTCCGCCAATTGGCGCATCCTTTGCATCGGCGTCTTTGAATCGATTGGTGAAAGACCAACCAACCTCAGAACATCGGCCCCCACAAAATCTGGTGAAAGCATAAAAGAAAGATACATAAAAAGATAAGAAAAATGCCTTTGTCTTAGCGATCTCAAGAAGCCTAGCTGCAATAAAATGCGTATTCCTTAACCATTGCATAACCACGCCGAGGCACTCTATGCAGCTTTTCCTCCACTCGCATTGTTTTATGCCTGTGGTTTCCGTGCACGTATTGGTTTATCTATCTGAACGATCACGTCCAAGCTGGAGCTCGCGCCGCGGCTGGCAAAGCTAAAGCAACCCTTCGTTCACGGAGCGGGTTTCGCTACTGACGCCTCTTCTCGAGCAACCGGCACGTGCGATCGAGCCTTCCTGCAATCCCCGCTCTTTAGCCTTTATTTCCTTGGCGTAAACAGTTCTAGGAAGTAAGTCATTTCTCCTCACTGCTACGTCCGGCGAATCTCAATTCTTCTTTTCTCTGTGTGTGCGTTTTTTTTTAGAGGGAATAGCTTTCTTAGTTTTTTTTTCGGCCGTGTTCGTGGTTGGTCGGTGATCGATGGTCGGACCCGGCAAAGACAAAAAAAAAAAAAGAAAAAAAAAAAAAAAAAAAGGAACGTTCGTTTGCTTGCTCTCTCACTATCTCTCTCGCTCTCGTTCGCTCGTTCGTCTGTTCGGTCTATTCACTTGTATTGACAATCTTCGTCGATGGTATCTGCCCAATTTTTTGTTGGCTATGGCAAAGTTCTGGGATCGTATCACGTAAGAATTCCTTTCTCTCGATTCCATTTTTTTTGTCATAAAACCGTTCGCGGCCGGCCGATTCTTGTGATAACGTGGGCGGAGCCCCTCTGACGAAACGCGAAAAGGAATAGCATTGGAATAAAGGTGCTACATTATACCGGCCTTGATAATCTATTTTGAAATGAAAATAATGTTGTAGCATACGAAGCTCTTAACGCGCAGACCAGAACACTTCCTAGCGCTCATAAAGCTGGCTGAAAAAGATGTAGCTAAGCAAAATTTGAGGTTCAGATGAGTACTAAATTCAGCAAAAGTTATTCGAAACAAGAACAACAACAACAGCAGCAGCAACAAAGAAATGCTCAACCTTACACTCGGCCGCGCAACGCCAGAAACAGCGAAGCTGGGCGATCGTAGCCCAGCATTTTCCGGAAGTGCGCGCGAACTTCTCATCTTATTACTAATAAGGATGATGATTTCTTTTCGCGCATCTCGGACTTACGTCCGTCACTGCGCGTTGCATAGCGCAGCTTCCAACATCGACACCGCGTTGCAATGCCGACAACGCGTTCCAGCAGACCCGCTCCGTGAATGTGTCTCTCTCTCTCCCTCTCGCTCTCATAGCGCGCAAAACCTCTTCACCTCGCAGAGCACGAGCGTGTGAACGCGCCAGCTTTGGACGAAGACGACGACGCTCGAACGCAAGCATATGGTTCGCATAAATGCCTGCTCTGAAAGCGTGGCTATATAGCCTATAGTGGTAATGACGCTCGCCTTGGGATCGGGGGTAGGCGGGTTCGAATCCCACCTCCACAAGAAAGTTTTATTTCTTCATAGTTTCTCGATACGAACCACGAACCACAAATTATGGCTGGCTTAAACAGCTTCGCCGTTAAAAGCAACAACAACAAAAGTCTTTCAACGTATTCGCGTCTTCTAACGTCAGCGCTCTCAGACGTCAAGATCCGCTACTGAGAAAAGCAGGCATCAAGATTTTATTAATAAACGCGAATTTACCGAATATTTCGTAGCTTATTCCTTATTAGGGAACGCTCTCGCTTTTACTTCGTCGACATTGCCCACATTACCCGCTTCTTTGCACGAAATGCTTATACTATATCCCTATTCATAGATCATAATAACATTGTATGATATGAGGTTGTCGGTGCTTTTGTTGTAAATAATTTATAATTCAACCTGTTTTTTTTTAATGGCTGACGTTTGAGTTGTAGAGAGCACCAAAGAAGAATTTCCTCCAGGACCTCACAACGGTTTGAGTAATCACAGCCTACCTAATCTTAATAAAAACAGCAAATTTCGCGCTTCTAATTAATCGCGTACATTTTTTGAACAGCTCCTGATGAGAGATTTCTATTGAGCACATACCAGCATCGAATACGGTTTCGTCAATTTGCGACGTTGCGCAGGTTGATGGCCTCTGATTTCAGAGCTTATCTGAGCAGCCTGCCGTTCGCCTTTGACGTTATCGGTAAGCTTTTCTCTTCACCACGAAGTACGCAGACGAGAGTTCCACCTTTCTTCTGATCTTTATGAGAAAACCTTATTTGATGAGGAAAAAGAAAATGATGGAACCAGACGTCAAAGACGAATGAGTGTGCGTCGGACTACATTTCACAAATAGGAAGGATGACCTAGCATGAAAAAAAAAAAAAAAAAAGAGAGAAAAACAATGTGGACGTAACTGCCCCCCCCCCCCCCCCCCCCGGACAAAAAAGGAACATAGAAAGAAAAGAAAACGTACTACGCAAACTGTTGCATGTTCGACGACGTTGCAGTGTTGCGAATAATTTCCGTAATTACGTCGTAATCATTGCATTGACCTGCACGTTGAAATTCTCAATCCTTGCCACATTTATACACATTCCTCGGATCTGCACGTTGCGATGATAAACTCGTTTTTTTTTTTTTTTTTGTCCAAATCTGCTGACCCCTAAAGTCTGCAACGACAGAGTTCCGAAAC